>NW_010310065.1:0-4405 GCF_000700745.2 Antrostomus carolinensis | reverse complement strand
CCCTAACAGTTTGCTACTCAAGAAATCTGCTCTTCTTTCAGAAATCAGAGAAAGGTTGGAAAATTAGCCTCCATCTCTACTCTACCTGAAAGATTTTTATTTTTTTTTTCCAAATCTGCTTCAGTAATTGTTATCCTTTCACTCTCTCCAGGGAGCATCATCTTGAAGACATTATGGGCTTTTATAAAAAATAGGCTATTTCTCTAGAATGATTTTATATTCTTTTTGATGTGATTATTTACTCACATGTACATTCAATTGCTTCCAGTGCAAGAGAGCATACAATGTTACATTCTCTGGAATTATCTATTTACTTTCTCTATTGATAGGTTTTATTTTAGAGATACTAACAATATTCTGACATTTACTGCAGGACAGCATCCGATTTAAACTAAAAAATGCCCAGCTTGTTTTCATCTTGATATTCTTGTCCTCTTCTGTTGCTGCTCTCAGTCAATTCATGTCTGTATGGAGTTCTGTTACCACTGTCTTTGTTTACAGTGTGCACACTGCTTTCCTCAAACTTTGGGAAAGTAATGTACCCCTGTGCATCACTAGGGAGGGTGGGATTTTGCTTGAATCCATTTTCATAGTGTAATAATTTGTGTGCACTATTTTTTGACTGTAAGTTCAGACTTAGCTTGACCTTCTGCCTCCAGCTCTTTTTTCTATGATACTTGGAATATCAATGATAAACTAAGAGAGAGTTTGCCCACAAGCCCTGGGATGGCCTTAGAAGTGTTCCTTACTTATCAAAGTCTAGTTGCTAATTTTGTGTCTAATGGAATTGTCTTCTCAGACTTATTCTTGTCCAGACTCCAGTGCTGATGTGCTCTTTCCTGGAGAATGAATCAGAACTTTCTTTAGTGGACCTCCTCCAGTGAATGCACAGCTGTCATATGTTAGTCATATGTCATATATACAGAGCCTTGATAGGTGTTGACTTTTGAGTCCTATCTGCTATGCAGGACTGAGTTACAGACCAGCTGCACTTTGTGGTACTTTGAACATAGGTTGTATTACAGGGTTAGGATCCAGGAATGGGCTTTGCCACACACCCAGGAAATTCAGATATCACCTCAAAGCTGTTTTCTTGGCTCCTCAGCTTCCAACAGGCATAGACTTTCCCATAAACATTTATTTTTTCCTTCTCTATTCCAAAACCACATTGACACATCTCAGTTTTATACATGCTTTGAAATGACCATATTTCCACCATATTTCCTACTAACACCCTTTGTTCACAAGGAGACCTGCTTTAGGAGTCTTGTGCTTTCAAAAAGTTTAAACTCTAGTTGAAATTTTACTACTCTGATATCTCCCTTAGGAGGCAGGCATGACTAGAAGATATTTTCTCTCATAGAAGCAAATGTTCAACCATCAGATAAAAGATATTCAACAGCAATTAGCTTTATGAAGAATCTTGGTTAAAATTATCAGTGTTTAAAGTCAGCATGTGTCTTTTAAATGTGAACTTTCTCATCAGGGTTTCTCATTTAGCTTCATTTTATTCTCTCTCCTTAAGTAACTTCCCTTGAGTCTCAAGTCTTGTGACTTCACTTTGCATGAGATTAAATTATGCTATATTTTCCTCATCTTTAAAGTAGGCCTTGAGGTAAAGTACTCTGTGTCAGCTGATTCATCTGACCCTGATAGGTGAGTAATTACAGCTCTTGTCATCAGGAGTCTCTGACAGTACTGAATGTGACCTTCTTGTGTTATCTTAGCTGAAGTTAGTGTTGGAAGCACTTTTTTGCAAATGTCTGGTGCAACTGAAGGTGTGTCCTTTTCGGTAAAGTCTCTAAAGGCGATAGGTAAGTGTGGTCAAAAGGAGCAGTCTCCTTCCTTCCCACCTGCTGATAATTCACTTAACGAGCTCAGGCACTCTCTGGAGTCCCAAGTCAGCCAGTTCAGCTGGGAACAAACGATGTAACAAGAGAGATCTGTTTTCTGCTATTTTAGTTCTCTGAGTGAGTGTACTGTGGAGATGGATGAGCAGCATTATTGGGACAAGGAAAGCAATTGGTGCTGAGGAGTTGGGAGCAGAAGTAGGGGTCTGGCGTGGCCCTTTTGGCATCAGCTCACTGCTGCAGTGGCTGAGCTTCCCTTGGCATCGCTCTCAGTTATCTCTTCTCTCTAGGGTTTTTAACTCACCCTCAGCTTTCTGCTGTCTCTCTGACCTCACTACACTGGGACATGGGTTGGGGTATTTTTGTTTGTTTGTTTTGGGTTTTAGTGGATTTTTTTTTTTTGGGGGGGGGAATGTTGTTGTTGTTTTTTAGTTTAATCTTTCCTCTTTTATTTTACAGGTTTGTAGACAGACTTTCTGCCCAAAACTAATTAAGTTTATCTGAAAACAGTCAGTGTCATGGCTTATAACATCATCCCAAGTATTTGCTAGAGTGAATGACAACTTTCTTTCTCTGTTTTTTTGCCTTCAGCAGTGCTTATTTAGCCCACTAAAATTATGAATTAAAGATCCTAATAACCATGTTAATATCAAATATTCATTAATCATTGTGGAGCAGTCCCAATACTATCCCAACATTTAACTCTGTTGGTGTGTGTATGTGTAACAACAAAGAATCAAATAAGCACTCTTCTAATGAAGAAGTAATTCTTACAGAAAAGCAATAGTAAATTTATAATACCTGGAACCCTAATATTTGGATAAATTCTTAAGGAATGTAAAATTATCCAGGAAAATAAATAATCAATCAAGTTCCCTTGATTCTTTTTAAGAGGAAACTAAGTAACTTGTTGTGTACTGTAATGAAAAAAAGTTTTCAAGAGATGAGGAATACAAAAAGCTAAACAAGTTTTACAGTGCTGTCCATTGTTCCAAGCAATACTGCCAAATAATGACTCAAAAACATAATTTAAAAATTCATACTATAACAAATTGTTTTCTCTGGATGTACTCTTCTATGGTCAGATTACGCATGCATAAGAAACTCGTGTAATTTAAATGAGCTACAATTTTTGCTATTGGTTTGCAAGTGTCTCCTCTGTGTTGATGGCAGATAATTATATGGCTTGTGCTGGATCAACATAAATATTAGATGATTATGGAACATTTTGTCAAACAAAGGACAGCAAGTACTTTTATTTAACATTTTGCTCCATATGTCCTCTCCCAGATAAACTATTTATGAAGGCAAAATGTAGCTATGTACTTCTAATTTTGAAACAGACTGATTTCATAATTTCATTTTAATTGTATTTAAACTCTTCCCCTCCTGCCCTAATGTTTCCTAGGATGTATGAGGATCTTGGAAACAATCTACAAGAACAAATTTTAAACATATGTCTTATGAATAATTATGAGTGTTTTAAGATTTTCTGGACCCACACAAAGTCTAAAGGATCATTTTAATAGTTTATCAAGACTTAAGACCAGATCCTATCTGAATTATCTTGGAAATAAAAAGTACTCTTAAATTAGCCCTGTATGCGCTGATGAAAATTCCAAGTATGCATCAAGGACACTGTCTCAGCTTCACTGACTGCTGAGAGTGTAGTTTTTAAATTTGTCTTGTGCTGCCTTCCTTAGCACATTTAACTTAGAGAAATCATGCCTGTAAGTGCACAAGATACATTTGACAATACCAAGTGTATAATTAATATTGGTCGAGAAACTAGGAAGTGGCATTTTTTGATATTTAAAGGGCCTGGAAAACTCCATATTACTCTTGCCTTTACATTTCAGCATATATCTACAATCCAAGGTTCAGCACAGAACAAAGGTACCTGAGTTTCTTTTAAAACAGCTTTAACAGGTGCTTGTGGCAATCTAACCATCATGATGTGGAGCTCAGTGGGAGCAAATTTATCCAGCTTTTTAGCAGGATGCAATCCACTGTACAGAAACAGTATTAAATAAATATCTTTTAGGGTTAACAAAGCTATTCTATTTGCTATTTATTAGAAAAATAACTATTTATTTATTAATTTGTTAGAAAACTCAACTAAAGCTTTTGGGGAAGAATTGAAGTAAATTGATTTCTGAAGACATTGGCAGTTAGAGCAGACTTTGCATAGCTTACAAACACATATCTTCACGAACAAATACAGGTTTATAATTCTTTAGAAGGTAACAGATGACTAGAAGAGATTCAGTAAGAATAAACAGAGGGGAATATCAGTCACCAAATATGTAAGAATCTGTTCTTTGCTCTGATTACAGCAATGGTAAGACTATTACAGAACTGATTTGTCACCAGCTTACAGCCTGTCACAACTGTCAGGAAAGAAACTTGCTCATTAAAAAGTTCTTTAGTTCCTTTCATCTTCCAGGGTTTTTATATTTATATATGAAGGCATTGTAAGTACATAAAAAGAACTCTGCAGATGATAATGAAAAGCTTTGTTATCTCCAGCACTGACCTATTCAGGACAAATGTGT
>NW_010310064.1:0-23036 GCF_000700745.2 Antrostomus carolinensis | reverse complement strand
TTTTTTTTTTTTTTTTTTTTTGCTTTGGCTTCTTTGATATTCATTCATGAACTTTGGAGGTGTTTCCTTAGAATGGCTGAGGTCCCCTGCTAGCAATTCCAAACAAGCCTAAGCAAAAGTACTGGTCCATTTAATCTTTCAAAGTAAACTTTGCTGCAATGGGATGCTTTGGTTCATAGAATCTAACTTTTATACTACCTGTGCTTCTCAAATAAGTTACTCTTTTTTGCGGGGGATGGGAATCATACGGTGAAAACTGCCTTTGAACTTCCACAGTTCCTAAGATTTTGAGGGGTAAAGTCACTCATGCAGAACAGTCATTCTGTCCACCTAGATGGTAATTTAAGGATGTGAAACAATCTCTCCAGTGATCCAGTGGCGAGGACATGGATTCAGGTGTTCATATATTAAGCTTAATCCGGAACACAGAGGCCACAGTCTACAATGGATATTGCTCTTCACAGTGTCTTTCGAACCAAAGTCTTCTGTGGTTTAGCTACTCTATCACACTGAGATATTATTGTAGTAGGAGCAATTTCGTGCTGAAATCCTTCACAGCAGACTTCTTTACCTATGTGACTTGGCTATTTATGCTCTCAATATGATAGCTTGATACGTGGCATTTCTTATAAAATGTTTTTTAAGATTGTATTTCTATCTAAAGTCAGTATCACTTCTTGAAAGGAACAGTTTAGTTATGTATCAGAAGATAAACACTAAAAAACTTTGTAAGGCAGGTTCTTTACTATACCAGAATAATGCAGTGCTTTTCCATAACTCCACATGCCACTCAAAACCTTCCTTTTGAAGTAGCCCAGATACAGTCTGTTCTCTAGCTAATGTGACTACAGGCATTTACACTTACAGTTTTCAGGAGGTGTTATCATAGACAATTTTATTTTCTACAGACTATAAGGTGTCGTGGGTTGACCATGGCTGGATGCCAAGTGCCCACCAAAGCCACTCTATCACTCACCCTCCTCAACTGGACAGGGGAGAGAAAATAGAACAAAAGGTTCGTGGGTTGAGATAAGAACAGGGAGATCACTCAGCAGTTACCACCATGGGCAAAACAGAGTCGACTTGGGGAAATTAGGTTAATTTATTACCAATCAAATCAGAACAAGATAATAAGGGAAAAAATCCCAAATCTTAAAACACTTTCCCCCGACCCCTCCCTTTTCCCAGGCTTAACTTTACTCCCAATTTTCTCTACCTTCTCCTCTTGAGCAGCACAGGGGGATGGGGAACAAGGGTTGTGGTCAGTTTGTCACATGTTGTTTCTGCTGCTCCTTCCTCCTCAGTGGAAGGACTCCTCACACTCTTCCCTGGCTCCAGTGTGGTCCCAGGAGAGATAGTTCTCCATGAACTTCTTCAATGTGAGTTCTTCCGATGGGGTGCAGTTTTTCATGAACTGCTCCAGCACACCCTTTCAGAGTCACAATTCCCAGGAGAGATAGTTCTCCATGAACTTCTCCAATGTGAGTTCTTCCGATGGGGTACAGTTTTTCATGAACTGCTCCAGCAGACCCTTTCAGAGTCACAAGTCCTGCCGGGAGCCTGCTCCAACATGGGCTTCCCATGAGGTCACAGCCTTCTTTGGGCATCCATCTGCTTTAGCATGGGGTCCTCCATGGGCTGCAGGTGGATATCTGCTCCACCCCGGACCTCCATGGGCTGCAGGGTCACAGTCTGTGTCACCATGATCTTCATCACAGGTTGCAGGAGAATCTCTGCTCTGGTGCCTGGAACACCTCCTCCCCTTCCTTCTTCACTAACCTTGGTGCCTGCAGAGTTGTTTCTCTCACATCTTCTCACTCCTTTCTCCTGGCTGCAGTTGCACAGTTTTTTTTTTCCCCTTCTTAAATATGTTATCACAGAGGTGCTTCCACTGTTGCTGATGGGCTCAGCATTGGCCAGAAACGGGTCTGTCTTGGAGCTGTCTGGCATTGGCTGTGTTAGACATGGGAGAAGCTTCAGGCAGCTTCACATCAAAAGGCCACCCCTGTACCCCCTCGCTATGAAACCTTACCACACAAACCCAACACAAAGGCTAGACATCATTCTCATAATTGTGAATCTAAAATATTTCCCATAGAAAATTATTTACTGACAAATTCCAGCAAATTATTTTCTTTCTCCCAAATACTTTTTTATTTTTTTCAGTAAGTAGTGAGTGGTTTGGACTTTCAGTTATTTTTTGCATCATCATGAGAGGTTTTTAAAGACAGAAAGATGAATTAGGCCCCTGTCTCTCTTTGATTTTCACTGAGTTGATGTTTCCAGTGAATAAGCTCCTGAGTCTCCTCTAGTTCTTGGAAAATCTTCCACATTATTCTTTTCATTCTTTGTGCATCCATTTCTCTGGCACTGCTGCTTTTCAAACCTCTATAGAAACACTCATGAGAACCTAGAGGAAATATGTGCTTTATAGTCAACTCCTAATTGCCCTACTGGGCCCATCTCATTAAATGTAATGTCTTATTATCCACCTATATCTTAGCCTTCAAACATAAAATGTGACCTTGGGCTGTGAACCTGCTACTAACTGTACAAGATCAAATTTCACTACAGCTTGCATAAGAGATCTTCAAGGGGAAACTAAGGTATCTAATAAAGGTTTTTTAATGATCGAATAGGTGACCCTGATGATCTCAGTGAGCCACAGGATCAAAGCACCTAACATGTACTATCTCATCATTTAGTGAATCAAATAGCTGCATTTTATACCAGTTTTTACCATTAACAGCTTGATGTGATTATTCCAAAGAATGAGTGAACAAAGAACCTAAACGTTCTCTTTGCACATCAGAGCACTCGGATTCAAGGGTAATTAACCCAGTTGTGATTCTGCCCCTTCAGGATAAGTAAAGCTAGTGACAGGGTGCAGTCTTGCTACAGTTTATGTGCTACAGTCTTGGCAACCATAAATCAGTGAAAAATATAAAACATTTTCTGGCGGAAGAAAGTCCTTCCACAGGATAAACAGTAACCTCAGAAACCTTTGTGGATGGCAGCGGAGAACATTTCACCTTGGGCTTGGCCATATAAAATGCTCATCAGGTGCAGCTGTACAAATACCATACTTTCATTAAATGGTGTTCTAATGAGTCTATGCTTGGTTTCTGGAGTCTTAAAATATGTAAAATTATGACTTAGGAAAAAGTCTGACTGTTTTTGTCAAATACCTAATAATATATAGTAAATCCCTCCTCCAAGGGAAATATTAAAGATGATACCATCTCTTTACACAAGTGACAAGACTAATAGAGCTAGAAAAAACTGTGGCTAAGATTTTTATTCAAGAACATAAATGCAGTATAGGAAGTTCCACCTGAACATAAGGAAGAGCATCTTTACTGTGATGGTGAGCAGTAGAACAGGTTGCCCAGAGAGTTTGTGGAATCTTCCTCCCTAGAGATATTTGAAAACTGTCTGGACAAAATCCTAGTTCACGTATTCTACGACTCCCTGCTAGAGAAGGGTGGTTGGACTAGATGACCTTCTTAAGTCCCTTCCAACCTCAACTTTTCTGTGATTCTGTGATAAATTTAAACATCTAAAATACCATGCTATTAAAAAAATCATATTATGATAATCTGGTAATCTAGGCTAACACCACAAGTATTAAGAACAGTATTTATTTTTTATTCATAAATGCATACACACATGCACACACACGTACATACACACGCTTATATAAACATAACAGCAGTCAAATATAAAATTGACAATTAGACACAGGGAGTTAGGGAAAACGTCACAAACCTGACTCATTATGGTTGAAGAATAATGATTCAACATACAATATTAAAAACTGAAACCTTTTCTTCTCCTCTTGAATCAATTAGCCAAAACATACTGTTGGACCACAAACATATCACTCATTAAAAAATTATGCTCCAGCACAGAAATAATTTCCTTGCCTCTGAGTATAGCATGTAATAACATCAGAGGACAAAGGGATGGTAGATCAAGTCTTCCAGTAAATGATTCATTAATTCCTCCTGTCATACTTGCAAAGCTGGAGACACAGAGTCATACAGAAGAGAACTGTGTGAAGCTGGGTTTGGCTGTGCATTTCCCATGGACTACTTCTTCCTCTACGGCAGCTAGGTTGGACACTTACAGAAATCCTCAACGCTTTATTAAGCACTGTTATCCTCATTGATGACATCCGTACAATTGCTTTTTTCTGTGCCTCTTAGATCTTTCTTTGCTTAGTTACCTGTAAAGGTGAGAACTGACTCTGTCAAAAGTCATGTATTATAGAGAGAACTGCAAAATGTGTTAGTGAAGGAATAGTGGGAAGTGTCTGCTTGAAAAGTGAATGAAGCACCTCTGCAGTGGGTACTTTACAGAGGCTGCTTGAACTCAGGAAAGTAGGTGAATGTTCCCAAAATATCATATAGGAATTAACAGATAGAATTGGTCCAATTCAGTTGTGACATAAATGGGAGCATAAGTAACACTGTTGTGTTCATGCTAGAGAGTCTAAGGCAGTATAACTTGTGTTGCAAAGTGACTGGAAAACAGAGCTGAAACAGGAAAATTGACTTACGAGAAGGGAAATGCAGAGCATAGTGCAGGACTCTTACTGTCTTCAGAAGACATGTGGGTGGGAAAGAAAATACGCACTTTGTAGGCCAGAGACTGAACCTTGAAATGAAAGGAAATGAAAGTGGCTGTTCAATGAGTGTTTACATAAATTTGCTCAAATTTAGCTTTGCATAAGTGATATAGTGATATAGTCAATGGTACTGTCTTGTGGACAAAGTTTGGCTCATGGGCTACCACATGAAGAAGCCTGGCACATGTGCCTATGTGCTATCTATATGGAGATGCTTGTTGGTGCAAATCAGTGCTGCAGATACTTGCAACCTGCTTCCTGAAATCATCTTTCAGTTTTACTGAGGGAGGCAGCCAGCTTTCCTCTACTGTTATCTGGAGCTGGTATCTACAACTATTTCTGAATTTATTTATGCACAACACAGGTCACAATTTGTACCCCCCGCTAAGTTAGGAACTAATAAATTGTCTAGATGTAAAAATAAAAAAAAATCTGAATGCTTCTTCAAAGATAGGAAAGATATTCATTCAAGTATTAGTTTGATTAATGTTATGGAATTAATTCTGTCTGGAAGAATGAATAATAGAGTAGAAAGAAAATGAAAGAAAATGTTACAGGTGATCATGCAAGCCTTGGAAATGTATATTCCTTTTAAATAGGAGACTTGCCAAGGTGAAATAGATAAATCATGGGTTCAAGGGAAGTTCTGTAAATCTTTTTCCTCAGTGTATTGTTTACTTTCCCAGATAGTCTTCTGTATGTTAAGGGAAACATTCCCATTTGTAAATGAAAAGCAAATTATTCATATTGTAAGTTAAGTCCTTAAAACGTGAAGTATTTCTTACAAAATTAAAAGAACTGATTGAAGAAGTGTTATGTAGAGAGCTTGTTCTTAAACTCAGCTGCATAGCAGTCATTATCATGCTTCAAAAATGCATGGAGGAGTCTTTCATTTGGTGCAGTATTGCTTCTGACAGCACAAATTAAATCTACCTACAGTGGATGTTGCCTGTTACTGGGTGGAAGCATTTATTAGGTCTAGTATGTGCTGCTCCAACAGACAATGATTGCAATCAAAAGACAAAACAAAAACATTACAATAATGTTACTTATTTGCATAGTTATCAGTAATCCATGGAGGATATAAAACATCATTTTTAATGCATATACAGCTGTACAAATGTTTGTGCATTTTGAAATTAATATAAAAGCCTGTGTATGTAATCAATAACACATCTTACATCAAAACTGTACAACCACATATCTCCAAATATATTTGTAGCATCAGAAGTCACATTCCTAAATAGTATAATGTGTTAATTTCTTTACAAGTAACATTTATTGAATAGTTTGTGAAAAATGTTTACTGTATAGTTCTAAATAACTTCTGGCATTTAGATCAAAAGAGCACTGCAGGATGTCCTTGATTTGCGTTGCCTTGTATATCAGATGCATGGGCTAGGCTGGGCTGAGCTGTGTCTTTTGAAGAATTCCAAAGTGGGGTTTCTATTTGTTTGGAGCTGTAGGATACTGTGAGGCAAAATCTAGTTCCTTCTTCTTGCTTCTATGAAGAGCCTCGGAGAAGCAGCAGCCAAAGAGAAGCATTTGTCCTCTTGCTATCGTGGTCAGAAAAGCTAGCAGCGCAGCTGATGAACCCTCCTGGAGCTATTCAGCAAGCACAGACTTGCACCAGAATATGAGTCAGATAGTTTTGTTGCCCTTTATATATAAGGAGTTAAAGACAGTATATGAAGTAATGCGTCTCACATGAGCAAAAAAATGGTAGCACTAGAACTTGCAGAGATGGATTCCCAGGCCATACTTTTTTAACTGTCCTTGACATAGTGAATGAATTTAAGCAAGGGGCCCGAGAGGACAGATACCAAACACTATTAGATTGTGCAGTGACTGTTGGCCCCTTTTATACTGTGTATGAAAGTCACTCAGAGCCTGGCAAAAGAGAAAGAAGAAACTTGATTTCAAGCTTGATGGTGAATGGAAAACTAGACTGCCTACTTAGGAGTAAAAATGACAGTTTCTTTTCAGGTGAAGATTTTTGTGGGGTTTCCATATGAAATTCTGCCTCTATAAGATAAGAGTTTATTTCCCCAACATAAGTGACTGGCACTAAGAGTCCAAGACAAAGCCTTCACTGCACTTATTCCTCTCTAGTGCTCTTCAAAAATTGTAATTTCAATTTCACCAGAAATTGTGATTCCAATATTTTTCCTTTCCAAAACAGATTACAACACCAAGTGACACTTTGCCACTTTGTCTCTGGAACAAAGCTGATGGGACAAAAGAGTGTATAAAGATATTAATATAAACAAATACGTAACCTTTTTTGTTCATGACAAGCTCCAGTTTTAGTACGTACATGTCGTTGTATGTTGTTGTGCAATGGAAGTGCTCTGAGGAGCTGACCTTATTCTACCTGTATTCATTTGGAGTAAAGAATCTAAGTCTGGAAATCTGAACCTGTCCCATCTCAATCATATATAATTAGTTTTTTCTCCTCCCAGATTCTTTACTGGAATTCCCAATGACTTCAATGGAAGCAGTGTTGAGACCTAAATTCCTTAAAATGTTAAAATTAAATCACTCTCCAAGAGCAATACTCCTCCTCTTTTTCCCCAGACGGACTAATGCATTGATTTTGAATCCATGGTTTGGAGAATCAATCAAAGATTAAGTGTTTTTTTGAGGCAGGAATTAGGAGTATAGCAGTAGGAGAATGCTTTAAATGAATTGCTTTATGTTGTCTGCCAACAATTACTTGTTTTTATAATTCAGCATTACTGATGTTGATAAATTAGAATTATATATTGTAAAATGGCATTACATCTGTTCTGTGGGGACAGAGGAATGCTGATGTGAAAGCCCCTCTCAATGAAGAACAGCTGATATACATACGAGCACTTTTATAGTTTTGTCA
Source organism: Antrostomus carolinensis (assembly GCF_000700745.2). NCBI lineage: Eukaryota > Metazoa > Chordata > Aves > Caprimulgiformes > Caprimulgidae > Antrostomus > Antrostomus carolinensis. The sequence goes on along the minus strand of NW_010310064.1, from coordinate 15,531 downwards.
AACAACATAAAAGTGTTACTCTGGATTTATTAGCAGGAAATAAAATCCAAATTGAAATAAGATTTTAAAATGCCACAAAATCACAACACTTTTCATGTCATCAATAAAAACCTTACACATCCCACTAAATATTAAGCTTTAAAGCTGCAGTACTATCTTGTATGCAAAATCAGGAGTATTATTTACTCAAGCAAGCCTCCTGTCTGTGTTACTGCCACTAGAAAATGAATAAGTATTGTTCTCTGTTATAATTTAATTGCATTTCCTTTCAAATATGTCTGCAGGGGCTCAGTCTTGGCATCTTGTCTTGCCATCCTTCCGTCTTGAAACCTCAGTGAAGTTTTAGCTCAGTAATGATTCACATGCAGTTTGAGGCATGTGAACACCAGCATTTTTAGTGTTCAGAGCTTAGAAACATAACCCTGAATATTCTGTTGAGTCAAGTTATGCTTATTGGCTTTTGAAATACAGATGAAAAAATGTTGTTCCTTTTTCCATTTTGAAGTGGAATATTTATGGCTAAACTATACTTCTCTTTCTTATTTGATCCATCTCATCAACTTTAATAGAGAACAACAGATAGGGTTTGGCCAGTGGGCACATAATGTTGAAAAATAGACAATTCCACCTTTATCATGTTTTTGTATTTTTGCATCAAAGTCTACAGGGCAGTCAGCTGTTTTCAGTCAGTTTTTGTGGCCTGCCATTCCTTTTAGCTTCGTATAGTCCTTTTTTAATTTCTTTTAAAAATTAATTCATATCTCTCAATGCTGACACTGGCTCTTGCTTTAGCTAATTTTAGGACAGAAGAAGGTGATGCAGGCAGTAGCCTTTTCAGAAGCAGGTTTCCTTGTTCACTATGTTGCTTGTTTCTATGTCTGTGGAAAAGTATATCTACTTACAAGTGTCTTCAAAGAAAGACAAAGCCCTCTCATTCTCCTCGTCATTAATATGAAAGAGAACCTCTTAGTAGAGTATGGGGAGCTTAGGACAAGATAAATTATGTTTTTATTAAAATTAGTCAACCAAACAGTTTTCCATAGATTGGATTATATCCTTCTAAAAGGCAAGTGTCATCACCACCTAATCTAGAATTAAAATAAGGGAAGCCAAAAGCTGTGTTTAGCCTGCCACTGCTCTGCTGTGATTTGCCACATCCTGGTACCAGAGGGTAGCCTGTATCCTGCTCTCCTTTCTGTCCCTTAAAGCAGAAAGGAAGAAAAGGAACATTTCTCTGGCATTTCTCTCCCTCAGTTCTAGGAGGAGGGAATAACCCCAGCCCACGGAAGAAGAGTGAAACTGAATTTGAGGCAAAAGTCAGGCATTGGCCTACAGAGCATGACACGAAGTGATTTGGGGTGAGGAAAAGCAGCAGCACTCCACAGCGTTGCATTATGTTTTAAGGATTGGTAACCAAAAATGTATTTGTAACTGGAATATAGCAATACTGTGTGGTCTGAAAACACAGTAGGGGCTGGCAGGCAGGAAAATCTGATCAAGACATTTTATTAATATCTCAATCTCTTTGAGTCAAGTCACGATTTTTGATAGCTGTGACTGGATTAGCCTGTTGTCTTACTTCAAACTCAGATGGTTAGAGAAGGGAAGTACTGAAGAAAAAGCATAATCAAACAGCTAATTGTTTCTGGCCTGGGAGATCTGGGGAACTGAGCTATTTTCCCTTCCAGGTTTGGAGAAATGTTGCACTCTCAGCCAGTGTGCCATCACTTTATTTCATATGGTCATTTCTTGCTGTGAAGCAAGACTGGATTAAATTGTGCTAGTAGCTGCAAAGAACCAGCTCAGGAATCAGAGAAGCTAAGAGTGCTTCCACTCAGGCTATTTACTTCATCTTTTCCTCTGATTTATGGATGTAGTGGAGGATTGACCTCATCATGTTTGAAAACCTGTACAGTAACCTGAAATCCTATAAGAAATGTCAGGTTCACGAGTTACAAACAGGCCAGTTTGGAGTCAAAGTTTAGATACTGTAGATTTCTGTGCATGTGTAGGTAGGACTTGTGCTGAAAAGAGATTAGCTCAACCAATCACATTGGATAAAGGAACAGACCTAATGTATGTGCTAGGGCTTTTAACTTACACAGATCAGAACTTTATCAACTTGATGTTGCAATTGTGGTTATAGAAATCTTTCAAAATTCACAATATTGTGGATATAGCATCCTAGGTAAGTAAAATACCTAGAAATCTTACACATTAACCATGCATACATTTTTATATGCTTTCCTTTCAGGTCTGATAAAATGATTTGGGTATGAACTGAATGCACTCATTGTTTTAGAGTAATCAAGCCTGATTATAATCTTCTCTTTTTAGTCACAACCCTAAACCCAAACAAAAATAACAATTTTCTCATCTTCTGAGGTAACATGCAAATGAATGCTGACTCATAAACGCTTGTGTTTTGCACAGATTGCCAGCCTGGAAGAAAATTATGAGAGACTGTAACATTCTGTAGCTTTTCAATTTGTGGATGCCACTTGCTAAAAACGTATGTGGGGTTTATGTCAGTGAATGACTCAATATTTTATCCTCTAGGCCGTTCATTCAAAAAAATTAAATTGTGATTAATTGCTGCGTGCTTCCATTACTGCAACTTGGATGGATTTTTAAAACAATTTGACAAAAAGAGGTAACCTGCAGTATTTTAAATGTAGTAGCTGTAGAGCACTCCATAGTTTTATTTTGTATTTTTTATATCTGTAGTGATTGAAAAATCAACTTCAGTTGATTTGTAACAACATCAATTCTGTTCTTCAAAGTTTTATATTCTGTTTGTGTTTAAGAAGCTGACAACTATATCTGAAAGTCATTGATTATCTGTTCATAATAGTTCATTGTCTCTATGGAACAGATCAACAAACCTTTTCCACTTTGTTGAATGTATTTCAAATAGTAACAAAATAGGACCAAACATATTTGAAATTCAATTAGAATAATGATAATCTGGTTTATTTGTTCTGAAAAATAAGTATTTAAAGGGTAACTTGTGATCCATTTAGATGGATTGTGATTTTGGATTAAATTAATTTTTCTCTTCACTGATCTAAAGAGTATATTTATCTGGGGGTTCTAGCATTGCCTCATATGTTTATTTGCTTCTTCTCATAAATGAAAGGAACATCTTAAAACAGTGTATCCTTTCAATTAACATGACTTAATCTACTGAGTCTAAGGTTTTCTCTCCTTTTTTTTTTTTTTTAATATTGTAAAATCCATTGCCTCACATCAGTCTTTCATGGTCATCCATGTAACTTGAAATTTGCTACTTCCTCATTAAATCTCACCAGATTAACATCATTATTCAAGTGGGTTGGATGGCTTTCTTTTTTCCTTTGAATTTAAAATCCAAATAATCCGCTGGGTATTCTTGTTCCAGTTCCTTGGCCTTCTAATCTATCTAAACATAACAGAAAACAGAAATGTATTCTTTCTATGGTGAAACTAAGGCAACCTAGAGAATGTGTCTGCTGAAGAACACAACTGACTGTCACAAATCAAAACAGATCAATAAATTACAGTTTGCAAATCACTGTAACAGGAAATCATTGTAGTGGCTTGTAATAAAGCAGAGTTCAGCACTTTTGGACAATTGCTTACCATCATTTGAAAAAGAAAATTTTGTTTCTTTTTCATTGAATATACAGAATATTTTATGCAAATAGAATAGAATAATTTCAAAAATCTATATTTGATCACAAAAGAATGAAATGATAATTCACAATTCATCTGATAAATGAGATATTTATATATGAACAGGTCTACTGATCCACCTCTGATTTTTTAAGAAATTGCCAAAAACAAAGTAGAAATAAATTTAATGCTCTGCTCAAACACTTTCAGGAAGCAAGTGTTTGAGCCATGTGCTGTATGTGACTCAAATCTGGATGTTTGAATTTCTTACCAATATTTTGACAGAATGGATGCAACACACAGCCTTAAAATCAGTTAAAAGGGTAGGCCAGGATGCCTGTGAATATAGCTCAAAGATGTGTACCATCCTAGGATACTGTTGTTTGGTTTTGGTACTTGCTCATGGCAAAAAGCAGCCATTTAATTTGGATCTATCAGAAAGATTTTGTTTGAAGAAGTAACAATTTTAGTGCTCAGTTCTCTAATGTTAGTAATGTGTAAAAGCCTAGAAAAATTCTGCTGTCAGTATGTCTACCCTGCATTACTCCATATAAACCCTTGGAAATTATGGCTGAAATGAAACCAGTTGGCATTCTGGAATTGACCCCAATGGAGATGTATTTTATGTCTATTCCTGTCCTGTACCCTCTTGGTGTGGCTGGGCAACTTAGCCGCCCTTAGCTCCCTCTGAGTTTGTGTGGTAGGGAAAATGAAATAACTAGAGCTCCACTGTGATGGGGCAGCATTGCAGCATCGTGCTCTGAGAATGCTACCAAGAAAATGCATGCAAGCTCATCTTTCACTTTTAAATGAGTCAAGTTTCCCTTGGAGCCTTTCGATTAAAAGAAAGAAATAAATACTTACCAAAGGCTACTGATAAAATCTATATTTTTTCTTTTTTTCTTTTTTTTCTTTCTTTTTTTTTTTTTTTTTTTTTTTTTTAATATGAGAATGTGCAACCTCCCTTCTGGCAAAACGATGTAAATTGTGAATTTTAAGAAACAAATCCTGCTGCACAGCAGGTTTAGACAGGCTGCTACAGTTGGGGCCTTAAGGCGTTCTGTGGCTTCCTTGTGGTAAGCCATGGTTCTCATTTGTAAAGCCAGGAGAATTCCCACTGTTGCTATAATCATATGCATGATCCTTCTTCCATCTCAGTGCTCCCAGCATCAGTTAAAAAAGAAAAATAGGCCAAATGTTGGTTGTTATGTAGTCAGCTATCCAAAAGCTTAGGAACATGGTTTATTTGGCAGGATTTAATTTTGTCCTCAGGAAGAGAATTGAGCTTTTTAGTGGAAAATAAAAAAAATAAAAAATAAAAAATAAATGATGAGCCACTGAGCTGGTGGATGTTTTCCTGATTCAGACATTGCAGCAAAGGTACCAGAATTTATTTTTGTTGAGATTTTTTTAGGTAACACATTCCTATTTTCCCATGAACTCTAGTTTTCCAAATATGGAAAATCCTTTCAGAAAAGGAATGAGTACATATTGTGATCTTTGCCGTAGTATACTCCCCCATGTTTGCTCAGCTCCATGCTTGGTGACTTCCTATTCAGAGTTTGATTCTGCATCTCTTCTGTTAACAGCCCTTGATGGAATCATTTCAGCATGTCCTTTTGATTCCCTTTATTCTTTTGATATCCATAAAAAATAAGTCAGTGAGTTTCACAGGTCAGTTAGGTTTTGTTGGTAAAAGTACTTTGGTTTCTTTCAGATCTTCTCTTTGAAAATTTCATTTTATATCCCTTCCTTCCTGCATTGTGAAACTGATTAAATATCTGTTCTATACTTACCTTCTCTGGGTCTTTCATGATGCTATAAACATCTGCTTTCCCCTTTCTGTCCTCTTTCATTTCTTTTTAATCATTAAAGAGTGATAGTCTTGTCCTCCGCTGAAACTGTTTCAGAAATTTCATTGTGCCTACTGCCCTCCCATGTAGAAGCAGGGAAAAGCCTAGATTGGAAGGGACCTCTGGAGATCATCTGAGTCCACCTACAGCTGATAGCAGAGATTTGGATTAGGTTAACCATTGGCCCTACAAGACAAGTCCTGAATTACTTCCAGCAAGGGAGATTCCATCACTTCTCTGGACTACCTGTTCCAATGTTTGGTTGTTCTTATAGTGAAGAACTTTTTCATATAGACTGATGAAATTTCCTTTTGAAACAACTGATGCCCATTGCTTCTTGTTCTGTCACTGTGTCCTTGTGAAGAGTATGTCTATCTTCCCTCTAACTACCTTTTAGGTACTGAGAGAATGTGATTAGACTCCCCTCTGCCCCTTGTGTTCTTTAGGTTGAGCAAACCGAATTCCTTCAGCTTTTCAACAAGCATCAAGGCCTCCAACCTTCTAATCAACTTGGTCACCCTTCACTGGATCATCTCCAATATTTCGATGTCTCTTTTGAAGTGAGGTTCAAAAACTGGACACATTATTCCAAGTGTGACCTAAAAAATGCCAAATAAAACAGCGGCAATCTTCCATCCGTTGGTTTTACTTTGGCTGATGCAGTCAAGGCCCCACGTTGGTTTCATTGCTGCAAGGGTACACACCTGAGGTAGTAAGTCCCTGGCCTGCACTGCTGCTTGGGATTATTCCATCACAGAAACAAAATGTTACAATCATATTTGTTAAACCTAATTCAATTTGAGCAATAGCAAAATCCAGCAGTAACTAATTTACACCAAGCAATGTATTTCAATAGTAAGAAGGCATTTTCTTCTCCATACATCTTCCTTTGAATTGATCAACACTGAGTATAATCTATTATTTTATTGCCTAGTTTTTCAGTTTTGAAAAAAGACAACTGAGATGGGATATGGCTAAATATGAAATGATAATTTTAAACAAAACCAAGTATTCAGTGTTTCTCACAATGCAAGAAAGGGAAGTCATCAAAAGAAGGTGCAGAATTTTTAAAACAGAAGGAAACACTTTTCTTTCTACACTATTTTAGATGCTGAAAGTATGTATGATTTCAAGATAAATTTCAAAAATATATGTAAAAGTGATCTCTCAAGAGTTGTTAAGGATAAAACAGTTCAGGCTCAGTTAGTCCCAAACAAAATGATTACTAAAATTTCTTTACTTGACAGATTCTTAATTTTTTTTCACCATGAGTATGTTTTGTTAGCTATTGTCAAAGGTAGAGTTCTGGACTGCATGTTTTGATTGAGTACAGCCACTTCATGTTATACTTCTGAAGAAAACTTTCATCAACTGCTCAGTCTGTCTTTGAAATTTCCTGAATAATTCTTTAATGATTACTCCTTTTTGTTTATACAGGTCCTCAGGGAACCAAATATTGTAAAACAGAGCCCTAGAAAACTGATTAATAACATGGAATCTATTTTGAAGGAAATCATGGTGAAAAAGTGCACGGAACTGTGTTGGAAAGACTCATAAGCAGCTGCACATATACGAGTGCTTGTAAGTGTAGTAGTGACCAGGATATGTATAAGAAGCAAGCTTTTTCGAACTCACTGAATTTTGAGAGGAAGATTAGACATTTACATAATTTTTTAAATAAATGCTGGGGAGAGTCCACAGACTGTATTTCTGGGCAGTATATGGCTGAAATAACTAGTGTTTCTTACATGAATTCATGTTTTATTTTTGCGATGTTACACCTAGAAAATTTACACCCTGTGTCTCCCTTTTTTGTTTACACAGAGCACCACTCCATTTTTAAAATTCCCTTGTCTTTTCCCAGACATAATTCTCTTTATTTGCTAGATATTATTTACTCATCCTTTGGTATGCTTTCCTATTACGAAGGCATCAATTCTAAAAAATTTTGTTACTAGAATTTCTGGCAAGTTGTCATATTTTATTATTTCACTAGCAAATAATGGAAGTACACCCATGGTTGAGTGTTGCAGCTAGTTCTGGGTTGTAGAGTGACGAGTCCTTCTGATTTGGGGTTGAGATATTCTCTTCCTCCTGCTTCCTTTTCTACTTTTAGAAAAGAGGGTGGAGTTGAGATCAAGCACTTCAAACTTCTACTGCCACTGGAGGAAGTGATCCTGTCCTCCTCCCATCCCATTGCTTTATTCCCTTGCCTGTGCTCTCTCTGTGTTCTCTGACACAAGTGTTTCTGGAAGGATCTGTCCTGGATTAAACCTGCAAAAGCAGCAACATTAACAGAGAGATCTGGGACTGCATTTGGTAGCAGCATCTGTTCATGCCAGCTTAAAGTGTTAACACCATAGCTTAAACAGTCTTTGTTTGCTGATGTTTGCAACTTCAATGAGCAGCTTTTACACTTCCAAATGGCTGTCTAACATGGTAATCACACATACCTACACCAGAACTAGTCCCTTGGATTGGTTCTGAAACTGTTAATTTTTGGTTTTCTTTTCCAACCCTTGATAGAGAAATAGAGCAATGTGGCTTTAACAGTACAGCCTATAAGACCTCAAAAAGTAGTAAATAAGAGGTTAATTTCTGATTTTTCTCCCATGAAGTTGCTTGAATGTTCCCCCTTGAGCTACTTGTTAGTACAGAAGTCAGCTTCTTATTAAATAAAATGGTATCAATGAGTGCTTGTTAGCTGAAGAGATGGCCTGTAACTTCACATTTAAGTTAATTTTAGCAACTATTCATACAAATTCTCGCCTTTTCCCCTTCACAGATATTTTCTAATTCCCTAGGAAAAAGGCAGAAAAAAGCCTGAAAAGGGTGTTTCCAATTAGTGTGGCTTTAACATATTTAAATTCTGTACCTCTCCACCAGATAATTGAATAAAATGTGATACATTCTCTTGATCTTTGCAAGATGATGTAGACTGTAGATATTGTTTCATTATACAGTTCATGTTGACATAGATAGTATTATGCCACTTATAGCTTCTTTGGCACAGCTCTGGAATCAAGTGTTCAGAAGTGATTAATGACTGAGAACACACAAACCTACTGTTGAGTCTAGGCTCTCTCTAATCTCTGCTCCTGTTCTTTCTCTCAATTCCAGCATTAGTTAATGCGGCTTCTGTGAACACAGCATTTCTGGTGACTTGTCATACAGCTTGTACTGCCAGAAGTGAGCATAATGGTAACACAGAGCTAATGATCATTAAAATCTCTGTTGTCTTAATTCTTGCTTATTATTGTATCTTTGATGCCCCTTCTCTGCCTTGCAATTTTTTATTTAGTGTTTAATACAGAAAAGACTGTTAAACTTGTGCTAGACCTTTTTTTCAGTCCTTACAAAATATACAATCAATTAATACCCTTTGATATGTTATGCCAATTAAGCGATATGTGTGTTAACATAGTTATTTAATTGTTAAAGGAGAGATCACTTTGTCCTAAAGCTTTAATTGAAATAGAGGATTTTCAGATGGTTGCCAAGATGAAACAGTGCTTTATGAACATTTGTCACTGCAGGAGATTTCTACTTATTGAAAGACAAAAGGGTAATTTCATCTAGGCTTGTTGCAAACTGTACAAGTCCTTCATACTGATAAGGGAATTCTCTCTCTTTTAACCTTGATGTGTACTGTAGTAATGAATTTATGAATCTTTAAAGTCAGTCGCATCATTAAAGTGGGGATATGATGTTAGCACTCTCAAGTAAACGATAAGGATGAAAATTTATCTACATAACAGTTAAAGAGATCAAAGTCAATACCAATTTGTCAATAATTACCATTGCTTTTAAAAAGCAAAACTAACATGATAAAAGTAGGCAGCTATGGATCTTTATTGTATACCAACTGGATTTTGAATATTTCCAATAACATAGTCTTCACATGGCAAACTGGAGTTGTAGGAAAACTAAATATCATTGTCATTGGGCTGCTGAGGCACCTAAACTATAACACTCATGAGATACCTCAATGGTAATATGGAATCCAAGTTTCTCATTTATCAATCCAAAATATTTCTGGTTTGGGGCAGAATGTTGCTGTATTGCAGTCTTGCCTAATTATCCGAGCATCTTCCAGAGATCAGAATCCTATTTTTTATATGCTGTAGACCCTGTAACCACGCGTATAGCTCCCACTGAAAACGTGTCACAGCAGTTTCCTTCAAAATATAGTACAGCTATGCATAATGTATGATAAGACTAGAGCAATGTGCTATATGAATCAAAGTTTTAATGTCCTAGTTTTACAGATATTATCTATTCACTCTGTTTTTAAAGGAGCTCTGATTAAGAATCATGTCAGCTGTGACAAGCCATAAAGCTAAGTAAGACTTTCAGTGCAACCTGAAAAAGACTCTCTATGAACATGTTTTAATATTAAATTCAGTACGGGGGAACCTGGTTCTTATTTTGCCGGGGGGAAGAGGATTGCATCAATAGAATCCTACTAGATGACAACGTGTTGTCACTGAAGATCTTAGGGCAAGGAAATTCAAAACACAATAGGTTTTCTCTTTGTGTCTGATGCAGCAGTTCTTACTCAAATGGTCGGTCTGTATTTGCTTCTTTGTGGGCTTCCAGGTCTCCAAAAGAGAGGATGCAAAAATTCAACTCTCCTTGTCACCTTGGGACATTCTGCTAAGTAACTGCATGTCTGACTTGTCTTGAAGTCTTATCTACCTCCTTGCTCTGCAGAGCATACAAATGTCAGCAAGGCTGTTTAAATATAAAATAAACAGCTCAGCTTCACATCTGAGTGCAGTCCTGTTGTGAGACTCAACCTTCTCAGGTTACCTGAAATATTTACCTTCCCCAATACCAGACTACTGCTCTCTGCTTAAAATGTTAGGCAAAATGCTGTTTTTACATAGGCTGCAGCCTTGTGGACATTTCAGCCATATTCTTAGTTGCCTGCTGTCCAGGGTAGACACCTTGAAACAGTCAACAGTGTGTGTGGTGCTAAGGTTATGTCCACACAGTAAGGGGAATCATATCTAGATTAAAATAGAATTGAAAATCAAACAGCTTGCTATTTCTGCAAGATTATTGAGAACGGTTCTTTCAATAATGTGAGATGCTCTTCCCTTTTGCTGTAGGGTAAGATGTGATTGCTTAAGTGAAGATGAGGGATTCATGTTGTTCCTGGGGTCATGTCCAAGGACATAGCCAAGGAAAAGATTTGTGGAAGTGCTTTCAAAGTCCCAGGCATGGAAAAAATCTGAAATTAATTATATTAGGTGCTTGCATAATTCTATGGTCACATTCTTTTCTTTAATGAAAACTATTTACTGAGTAGTATATTATTAAGTGTATTTATTGAGCAGTAGAGAAAATGTATTTGATAATTTCTGCATTTTTGTAGCTGTTGGTAACTGAAAAAAAAAGAAAGCAGTGCAAAACTGTTTTACATACTTTGGATCACAGAGAATTGTTTCTGTTTTATTTAATAATTGTAAGTATCATTAAAGCAGTAAGCCAGAGAAGGTGCTGTTTGGCTGAGTGCTTTACTATCCATTAGCAAGGCAGCTGATAAATCTCTTATTGAAAAATCATTCAAAAACCTGATACAAGGTATGAGTGCTTAGTGGGTAATGGATGTCATTGTTCACTTTTCTAGCTGTAATTTTTTTGCTCTACTGGGGACAGTGAAAGCAGAAAAGGACGGGTGGGAGTGCAGGAGCATGATGGTCAGCATGAGGGTCAGGTTGAGAAAGTGGGAAGAAATCAGACCAGTGAGGGGAAATGCATAGGCTTCCTCACAGATGTGAGAATAAAATCAGTGTGGTGTCTGCATAGACAGCAAAGGTAATGTGCACATTTTAAATGCACTTAAGGTCGACTTTTCAGTCTAAAGTTATTGCAGTTTTGCATATGCTGCCTGAAGGGAGGGAAAGTAATAAGTCACAAGATAGGCTACAACAACATGATTGTTGTGGGTTTTGTTTTGTTTGTTGGGTTTGTTTTGGTTTGGGGTTTTTTTTTTTCTGGAAAATCATCCTGATTTTGAGTGGGATTGACTTCATGGTTTTGGATCTACTGAAGTTGAGAGTACTGGGTATCTAAGTCCTTTGCCCAGCCCAGAAAGATTGAATGATCAGAACAGTTGCTCCTCTGGCTGCTCTGGATCCCAGTGGATCCAGGACCCAGCTGCAGCCTGGGCAGAAGCAGTTAGCAACTCGAGGGCTGGGACCTGTTCTGGAGGCACTCTTGTTTGGACAAGAGGAAGGGAGCCCTCTGGGGAGATAGGAGAGAGAGAGATGGAGGACATTGCAGTGGGCAGTGCCTACAAAATAAGGGAGCAGGCCCATGCAGTGGGGAGGGATCAGGGAAAGAAGCCACCACTTAATGCCCAGTTTCTCTCTGGAAAGGATGGGCTTTGCTACCCCATTTCTGCCCTTACCAAGTGGCAGTGCTGGAGCTGAGGCAGAATTAACAAAAACAAGAAAGTCAAGGAAAGCCTGGCCTTCCTCTCCTGCCATCTTCCCTGCCTCCTGTGGTCATTGTCCATGCCTGCCCTCTCTAACAGGAGTAAGGCTGGAGGGCAAAGCATGTCCATTCACTCAAGGAGGTGAACCTCATGTAAGAACAGCACTGTGTGGCTGTTTCTGTCTGGGAAATTGTGTGCAATGGGACCTGGGCTGGGCAAGGGCAACCTGGAGCAATCTGTGAATCTGAGTGTAGACAGAACCATGTATGACAGTCTGCAGAGAAGATTCTCCAAGGCCACTAATGCCTTGTGCCAGTGGAAGGGAAGGCTCAATGCACTCTGTTGTGTGTCACTTTGCCTTCCCTCTACCATGTCCTCATTCTGCTCCTTGCTGGTGATGCTCAGCAAAGTATCATCATGGTTAGACAAAGTTAGTACAGATTCAGTAAGGTGTCTTTACTGGCTCCAGACCTACTGAAAATTCTGCTGCTCAAGGAAAATTCTGCAGAGGAATGGCTCATGTCCTTCTTCCTCATGCCACATTGTCCTGGGGCTACACAAAACAGCACAAGCACACATACACTGCATTTAGCTGGTTGCAGAATCTAATGCCAACCAGCCTGCACTGTATACTTATGAAATGTGGGAAAAGCATAGTGTTTGCCACATTTTAAGAAAAATGCACTTTACATTGGAACCTGCAGAAAAAAATGACTTCTGTGAGGATGTTTGTGATCCTAAAGCAGTTATGCATACCCATAGTGAATTGGAGTAACCCCAATAAAATCAAGAATACTACTCTGGATGGAGAGGCTATTTAGTTTGTACAAAAATTATTCTTGCACATGCAGATTGGTGCCAACTTACCACATTGATAGGGTTTTGTGCCTACAGTCTTAGCTCACAAATAACTGCACATGCAAACTCTTCATTTGCAAATTTGGAAGTCAGTTGAAAATTGAGCCTTAAGCAAATTTCTTCATAGCTATATACTAAAAAATGTCTGATGCCCTGGATAATGCAATGAAGAAGCTCAGGCAGAACATTGATCTACACTGACAGCATTTGTATTTTTTTTACAGTTACCTCTATGCTGGTCCTGTGATTCAGTATGATGTGGGTGAGATGTTTGTACTAGTACACAAGAAACCCTTTAACATGGAAAATAGAACTTACTAAAATAGATCACATTCCCAAGGGAGAAACAGCATAATGACATGAGATTCGTAGAACAAGAAATAACTAAAATTGCCCAATTATTTAAACTAAGGTATTTTTCTATCAATATAAGATCTTACTGAGCTTCTAGAGCATAATTTTCAATAGTCATTTTGCCTGCAGTTCACAATATAAATATTTTATATGATCTCCCACACTATTAGAATAATAGAGGTAGTGTTATTTAATCCACTCCTGGCAAAGCAGATGCTTGCCAGAATGCATAAAGCACTCAAGGAACTGTTTTTGTTTTAGTTGAAACCAGTTGGTAGAATGATTTATCTGAAGTTAGATTCCTTATTGTGGAAGTGGATCTGATGATGCTTGCAAGACACAATTTAAGGTTATGTTGAAGGCTCATAAAGAAAAAAAAACAAAACAAAACAAACAACCTTAGTCAGTGGAAATATTGTCAACAATAAAAGAATGAAAAAAACCTCCCTAGAAGGTAAGCAGGTAAAGCAAGAGTCTTGGCTGGGTACAAGGGCAGGGAGGGGGCTAGCTTCTGTTTCTACAAAGTGGAGGAGAGAAGAATATTGATTGGTAAGAACTATAATTTTGCATACTTGAGCCAGGGTTTAGCAATCAGAATGACATTGTTGTTAAAATCCTGTGGAAAGCATTTGATGCTATGCCCTTTTCCTCTGAAGTGATTGTGCCTGAAGCTGTTATACATAGGGAATGGTAAAAAGACAACCATTTGTTGTGTGCATTTGTTATGTGATATTCTGTGTCATTCAGCACTCTTCTGTTTATCATACTTATTGTAGCTTTTATTAATGTGTTTGATAATTTGGCATCAGCTGCAAGGCAGAAATGTTTACTCTTTTGGGGTTTTGTTAAACTTTTCACTATAGATTAAAAAACTTCAGCAGCCCCTGAATGGATAGGCTTGAGTTGCAAATCTACATGTGAGTAACAAATATTATAATGCAGATGAGCCAGACAGGAGAAAGGGAAATTTATAATAAGGGACTGCTCTGGCAGTATTAATCTGCCTCATGTAGACTGCATGATGAATCATCCCACATGGCCACAAGGACTGCTGCTGCTGCTGAGCTCTTCCAGCAAGTGGGACAATAAAATGTGCGCATGGAAGGGTGGCAGGGAAGGCACATGCGAGGGATTAGGAAAGGGACAAAGAAAGAACAACTATTTAAAACTGGATGTCTCAAGCTGGCCAGTAGTTCATGTTATATATAATTCAGGCAATTCATTGGGTAAATCATTTCATATGCTCCATGAAATGCAATTTGCTTCCATGGCCAAGCATGACAAAGGTTTCACAGAATTACAGTTGGCAAAGAGCTCTTCTAGGGTAGTCAATTCAAGGCCTGTGAGATTGCTGAGGCATCTTGTCAGAACATTAAATAATCACACAACGTCATGAGGGAATATCTAATTAAGAGTCCAATTTCTCAAGGGTCTGAGTACCTGATATAATGTGCTGAGAACCTTCAATTCCCACTGACAAGAGCAGCAGCTTAGGGTGTTCCCAGCAGGCATTTAATAGGATTGTGCCCTTACTTCATTTGCCTGGGTAAGTCCAGGCCAGTCAGGTGAGGCAACAGTAATCAAAAGAGACAAGATAAAGAGGGTTACATTCCAGCAGGAACTTTATTACTTGCAGATAATGGAACATACCCTGGTGTGAAGCCCCTGTAAAAATTAGGGCCAGAGTTAGGGGTTAAATCTGTGCCTTTGAGAAAGACCCACCTTCACTCACCCCATGCAAAAGATCTGTAAAAGGTAACATGAATCCTTTGTTAGCCCAGACTGTCATCCTGTGGGAACAAGTAACAGAGTTCCCATCCACAGTTTGGTCCCAAGGACTTCCGTGATTTAGGTGACCTCGTGAGGGTTATCTGCCTTACAAAAGCAGATGCCATTTCATCTAGTGTTTGGGAAGCATAAAGCTTGAATAGAGTAATTTGAGGGAAAATTGGCTGCTGAAGTTCCCTCAGCAATGTTCTTGGTGTGACTCAGGTGACAGAACAAAATTTGAGATGAACACAAGTTCTTGGTGGATTAAGAACTGTCTGACTGGGACTGGCAGAGCTCAGAACGTTGTGATCAGTGGCACAGAACCTAGTTGGAGGCCTGTAACTAGTGGTTTCCCAGGGGTCGGTAATGGGTAAGGTCTTGTTTAACATCTTCATCAGTGACCTGGATGTAGGGATAGAGTCCACCCTCAGCAAGTTTGCAGATGATACGAAGCCGGGAGGAGTGTCTGGCACACCAGAAGGCTGTGCTGACATTCAACAAGACCTGGACACACTGGAGAGTTGGGCGGAAAGGAACCTGATGAGGTTCAAGAAGAGCAAATGTATGGTCCTTCACCTGGGGAGGAATAACCACATG
>NW_010310063.1:51199-52233 GCF_000700745.2 Antrostomus carolinensis | reverse complement strand
GGAAAACGGGGAACATAACCCCCATTTTTAAGAAGAGAAACAAGGAAGACACAGGGAACTACAGGTCGGTCAGTCTCACCTCAGTGTCAGGCAAGATCATGGAACAGATATTCCCAGAAACTATGCTAAGGCACATGGAGAATGAGAAGGTGATTGGTGACAGCCAGCATAGCTTCCCCAAGGGCAAATCATGCCTGACCAATCCGATGACCTTTTATGATGGGGTTACAACATTGGTGGATAAGGCTAAAGCAACTGACGTCACCTACCTGGACTTGTGCAAGGCATTTAACACCATCAGACATGGCATCCATGTCTCTAAATTGGAAACGTGGGTTTGATGGGGAAGTGTAATTCAAACAACTACAATTAGTGATATGAAACTGCACAATGTAATTTACAGATATGATCCGCTCAGCCAGCATAACAATGTTAACAGCTGTTAAGAGAATATAAAAGAAATCTTTGCACTCCTAGCTTTCAATAACCCCACAGATAATATTCTTATTGGTGTGTATCAACAACACCAAGCTATGTGGTATGGTTGACACACTGGAGGGATGGGACACCATCCAGAGGACCTTGACAGGAGGGCCTGTGCTAACCTTATGAAGTTCAACAAAGCCAAATGCAAGGTCCTGCACTTGGGTTAGGGCAACCCCAGGCACAAATACAGGCTTGGTGATGAGTGGCTTGAGACCAGCTATGAAGAGAAGGACTTGGGGGTGGTGGTGGACGAGAAGCTCAACATGAGTCGGCAATGTGCACTGACAGCCCAGAAGGCCAGTAACTGTATCCTGGGCTGCATCAAGAGAAGCATGGCCAGCAGGTCAAGGGAGGGGATTCTCCCACTGTACTTCACTCTTGTAAGGCCCCACCTGGAATACTGCATCCAGTTCTGGAGCCCCCATCACAACAGAGACATGGACCAGTTGGAACGAGTCCAGAGGGGGGCCATGAGGATGGTCCAAGGGCTGGGGAACCTCTCCTATGAGGACAGGCTGAGAGAGATGGGGCTGTTTAGCCTGGAAAAG
>NW_010310063.1:48877-50985 GCF_000700745.2 Antrostomus carolinensis | reverse complement strand
CTGCTCCTTCCTTGAAGTGTTCAAGGCCAGCATGGATGAGGCTTTGAGAAACCTGATCTAGTGGAAGGTGTCCCTGTTCATGGCAGGGGGGCTAGAACCGGATGATCTTTAAGGTCCATTCCAACCCAAACCAGTCTATGATTCTATGAAATAACTGGGTTCCATCACTCGCAAGGTTTCTTTTAAATTAAAGAGATAATCTTCAATAAAAGCTAACAATGTTTCTTAAGAACAAATGCAATCAGGTGTTCAGAATACAACAAAATATGGGGAAGGATTTGAGGAATTGTGCTTTTGTGTTTGGAGTTTTTTTAATGTTTTAAGTTATCACTTGATGTAGTAGTGCACCATCTGAAATCACTGGGCCCATTGTACTAGCTACTAAAAAATTTCATTCTAAAATAGTTGTGGAAATGGAAGAGAAAAGGAAATACTGATCAGAGACATAGCTCAAAATGTAAAGTGATGTAGGAGTGCTTATTATAATAGATTAATGGCAGAAAAAGGTCTTATTGCTGCATATTTGTGTTTAGTGCCGACTGTAATAAGAAATAGTTAAAAATGAAGGTAAGAATTATCTACATGGATACACTCTTTTTTTCTGGAAGAGGAAGTGGATCTGCTGGAGGAGAGAGATCATTATTTTCAAGAAACATGCTGGCAGAAATGACTCAGTTCTGCAAATTTCCCTTTATTGCTTGCTTTTGAAAAATCTAAGTTCTTTTGGTAATAGGGAACTTATTTTAAGAATTTTTACAGTTGTGAGAAAGGAAAAATGACAGACCTTCAAATCATTTTGGGCCTTTCAGACTATGAAGCGTGATTTTTTAGCATATGGTTGCAGGAAGAGGGTCTGGATGTGTTCTGGAAAATAATTTTCCACAAGCGATTGCCAACTCTGCAGAAGGACTTCCTGAACAGAGACTGAAAAGAGGCTTCTGATTCTACTCAGGGTGTTCTCTTTAGTGGAAATATCTAACTTGCTGCAGTAAACCTTGAAGTCCCCATGAAAAATTCATGGAAGAGAGAAAGAAAGCCTAAGGACTTACGTAGTGCTGCAGAAAGAGACTGGCACTGAGGCTAGGTGACATGAGAAGTCCTGCCGTTCTGCCAGGTGGTGCCCTGGAAATAGCAAGGAGTCCAAGTCCCATCATGCTTTTGAGTACTGCTGAGTTGGGAGAGAAGTATTGCAGATGAGCCCAGGCAGGTCTTGTAATTCTTCCCTTTCTTTCAGCCTTGCTTTCTGTCTCAAGGAAGTCCAATGATGAGTAGAGCTCTGACAGTTGAAGTGAATAGTTTATTCTCCTTTTGGAAGGTGGACAGACAGAAGTAGCTCCTAGCTTCCAAATACAGCCAGTCTCTGTGCTTTGGAAAGAGAATTGTCTTCCCTCTGTTCTGGACAAAATCTCAGTTCTGGATGGGCATTCATTTGAGTTTTGTCCTGATAGAGGTGAATTGGAGAAACACCTTTCTATTGGAGAACAACACAGGTAGTAGTTTAATTTAGCTGTTCTTTTCCTTATGCAGAGTGACTGTAGCTTGCTCTTTTTCTTGGAAATGGAGTCTCGAAAGCAACATAAGGATGCTGCAAGGCTCACTGGGTAGTGGTATGCAAATGTTAATAAGATAATAAAATTGCTGGAGTAGCAATTTGAGCAGTATGACCATTACATTAAGGAATTCGCCTTTAAAACTTAGCCTAAAGAAAATAAAATTAATTGTCGGAGGAAGAGTGGAGTGAGATTGGAAAATAATTTTAAAATAAATAAGATATTCGCCTTGCATCTTCCTTTATGGGCAGTTGTAGGGGCTGTGTAGAGCTTACTTAGCAAAAACACAGTTGATGTGAACACTGGCATCCAGAAGCAGAAGGTTTTGTTTGTAGTGTTCTGGCATATGAGAAGTTAAGAATACCCCTGAGGTCCAGTGATTGACATCATCAAATACACTAGCTGTTCCTAAGCTCTTGTCTGTCTCAGGCCTGTTTGAGAGCAGAGCCAAAGGTCAGAGAAAAATTAATCTGCTGTAAATGAAACTAAATGGATTGCATGGTGCTGTTTGTGACAAGAGTAAGTGGTGGAAGACTTCAGCATGCAAAGGGCTACAAT
>NW_010310063.1:25239-48840 GCF_000700745.2 Antrostomus carolinensis | reverse complement strand
GTAAAATGAGATGAACTTAATCCTTCCAGCAAAATAAGTATAACAAGCAAGAAAGATGTTTTTAACAATTTAACCCTGGGGCAGCTACAATCTAAATAACCAACTATTTATGTGCATCTCCTACCCCTTACTAAAAGGAAGAAGAATAATAATGCTCATATGAAAAAAAAAAAAAAAAAAAGTAAGCTAATTGTTGTCATTCTAGATATCCCAGTTCTAAGCGAACCTGTGGTAATCTGGTTTTGCTTTTGTTTTTTCTCCAAAAAGGTTGACACTTGAGTAGCAATAATAGCTGAGGTGTACTGTGGATCAGTGCTGCGTGACAGAAAATCTGGGTGTTGATCCCTGATGGATGACTTTGGATGAGGCAACCTGTTTCTATCACAGCATTACAGGACTTGGTGCAGGGATCCCTCAACCCTTTATCCATAGTCTGAGGTCACATCCTTCTTGACTGAATCTTTCTGGAGTCCCAAGGGCTGCTTATTCACCGTCTCCCTCTTCAGTATTTTACTTAGTCCCCTGAAACGTGATTGAGATGCACAGAGATATAGGAAAGAACTTTGCGTTAAGCCTATCTGAATGTGAACCCAAGTATGCATATGCCTATTAAAATGAAGAAAGTACTTATTTTGGTTGTGATTTCTAGGTATTAGAAGGTGTAAATAAGCTTGTCCTGCAATGAAGTGAAATAAATGGGTGTACTTGTAGGGGAGCTAGCTTTCTATTGAGAAACGTATAATGATCCCAGCTTCTGTGGCAGCTGAGCCAAAATGTGTGTGTATATAAATGAATGTATATCTCAGTGCTTAGATACTCGTGTGATGGATGCTCCGGGAGAAGGTAAACTAGCCAGAAAGTTATGAATAAATGTCTTGCCAGTGCCTATCAATAGGCAGCAACTGCTGCTGACATGCTGTGTCTCAGTGGGCAAACTGTAAGGGCTTTAAGTAAAAACAATTACTGAATGTATGATGTCTAAGTCTATTAGTTGTATACTATTATTGACTGACATTAGATTAAAAAGCATGTCCTTATTACTCTCTCCTGTCATTAACTTGCCAGGAAAGGTCAGTCAAGAAGTATATTATTACTAAATTGTAGACTCACACATTTGTAGCTGCAGCAGGACTAAAGCCATGGAGGACTAGAGCCAAACTTCGGGTAGGCCCAGAGCCTAGTTTTGTTCTCACTCCCCACACTTTGTAACAAGGCCAACTGCTCCCCATCCAGATCCACTGTTGCTTTGTCTATATTCTGTGCTGGAAGCAAAAGGATTTGTCTTAGTGTAGCTTTTCCTCAAATGCCTCAGGGTACCTCTGCACTGTGTAAGGAAGCTGGATCTAAGCCTGCACTCAAGCCTCAAACTGCTGGCCATCAATACAAGGCATATGCAGGCCCATGGTGTGCTTGATCTAAGGGACAGAGGGAAAAGAGAGGGAATAAAGGCTTTGTGCTCAAAATGCATATTTACCTGTGTCATGGAGAGACTAGTCTGCTGTGTCTGGACTGTCTTTCTGTTATTTAATGTTTCCTGCAGCCATGCTGGTTGATCATCACCAAACAGCACACAAGACGCTGCCAAATCCTTTCTGAAAGAGCCTGACATCTGCTGCTGCAAAGCAGATGGGGTCTGTAAGCAACCTGTCCTAAAGCAAATGTCTGTCAGTGGACATCAGGAGTCAAAGCTCCAAGGAATAACATGGAAGGGTCGAAAGTGGTCGGGGAAGGAATTGGCCATCAACCATTTTGCTGACCCAGGCATCATAAAGGAAAACCATAGTTTCAGTGACATAGTCCTTGTGTCTTCACTGATTACAGTGAGAGCTAATCTGAAGTGCTTAAATTTAAGTGCATTAACTTCTTTTCACAGAAACAGTATTGAACTACATAGAATGACACTGTGCAATGCCTTAAGTATTTTGGAAGTCCTTACTTGATGTTTCATGTCACTGACATAAAATCATAAAATTGAGAATGGATTGAACTCCACTTACTCCTTTTTAAGACCTTTTTTGGAACAGTTCTTCAGCTGCTCTAAACTTAACACCAAGATTTCAACACAAATCAAGCTTGGAGATGAAAATTGGAATTATACTTTGTCCTGCCATTATGGATTTACAGATAGAGCAGTAAGTTACTAACACAGACAGAAAAACAACTCACACTAATATGAAGCTTTGTTTAGAGGGTCTTTTTATTGCCTCTGACTCCTGTCTTGGACAAAAAGATTAATCAGTGGTTTGATTCAGAACAAAGCTCCTCATAAACTTCAATTTTGGGACATTTCATTCAGAAGTAATACCATTGTTTTGTCCTTGCACCTTCTTCCTCATCTTTCCCCATTTCCAGATGACCTCCCTGAAATTCTCTGGATTGGGGTGTGTTTTTATTCTTTGATTCATGCATGCCTCAGGGAGTTAAGTCGCAAAAAGCTTGTGTTCACAAAATTAATGGAATAAAGCCCAAGCTTTAAAGATGCAACATGGCAACTTTTAAAAGGTCATAAGTAAAGGAATAAAATATTGGGTGAAGTTTCCAGAGTGATTTGAGAAAGTAACTCCTAAGTGAATTAGGAGAATTGAAAGAAGATTCTGACTTTCATTTTTGTCTCTTAAAGATACAAAATGATGAGCCATTGCACATATATTTAAGCAACTTTGTAAGTGTTCTTCAGAGTATATGTTATTCTGGAGGGTGGCAGTATATGTGCGTATGTGATTCCAGAACAGGCTCATCTTTAAAGTAAATCTTGGGAGTAGTGTGCGGCAGAAGTAAGTGGGAGCTAGGAAAAGATTTTGACATTGTAGTGGGATGGAAGGAATGAGCTGTTTGCCCTTCATGAAAGGGTTTAAGTGTTCAAGAACCATTTAGGTATAAGGAAGTATCAGCCCTGTTCAACATGTCAAAATCAGAGAGACTTTGTTGATCTGTTGAGTGAAGGTTGGTCGTGGATCCTGAAAGTAAGCTGGAGGACAGGTTTTACAGAAGAACCCATTCCTATTTGTTAATGTTTAAAACCAAAGCAGAAAGGACAAGGTAGGAAGACTTTAGTGTCTGCCACTAATCATTCTGGCTACTTTACATCCTTCCTATTGTCTGTGCTTCTCTCCAATATATCCATATTTCTTTTGGTCTCAAAACTCCTTTTCCTAAGAACTTTGAAAAAGTTAAGTTTTTGAAGCTACTCTTAAGAATCTTTATATCTTTTTTAAAAATCTCGTCTCTAGTCTGCTGTGTTTCAGAAGTGTCACACCAAATCCTGAAACAAAGAGTGAGAACACCAAGCTCTGCATAATGCAGGTGCCCAGGAGAGCAGTAGGCAGGCTGCTTGCTATAACAGCTTGTAGCTGTAGAACATCTTCTTTTCCAGAAAAGATCCCAAATCTCTTTATGGACTTAGTTGAAAGAAGGTAAAATGCGCTATGGACAAGTTGGTAAAAGCTGAAAGAGGCAAAATACTGGTATTAACTTGGTATCTAGGATAAACAGCCCTGACCTACTAAGTACTCTATATGCATAGATGGAAAAGATAGTAATAGTTTTTCTGCCCTTTTTTAAGCATTCTTTCAACATCTATGTAATGGGGACAGCAGTTTCTCCCTTTTATATAGCACTGGTTCAGAAGAGGGATCAAAATTACAAAAGACTCTTGCAACATGGCTAGAAAACCCTATGGTTTAGGAAGTTTAATACACTACTTATCAGCTATTGTGTTTCTATATGGAGGCCAGTTATGTTAGGAGAAGGCTGAGATGAGAACTGATACCCTGGACAATGTTTGTGCAGCTTGATTTCCTTTTGGTAATGATAGAAATGGGGAAGTCCCTATGGCTTTAATAGCCACAATTGCAGTGATCTAATACAGGAAATATTTAAGTATTGGAGTGGTCAGGCAAACCTGCCCTGTGAATTGTTTACTGAATCTAAGACACCTCTTAAATATCTCAAGAGTCCAGAGGTACTTGTTTTATATTCTTATCAGAAAGTAATTTCCTTTGCAATGTGAGACTGCTTTGCATATCAAGACTGATCTTTCCTGGGAACTTTATTGTTTATCTTAAGAAAAAAATAATGGCTGATATGAAGACTACTATTGAGGTAATCCTGGGACAGTTTTAATTTTACAAAAGCATAGCATATTTATTTTTTTTTTTTTTACTGAAAAAGGAGGAATGGTTCTATTCTAAATCTCCTCCACCTGCCACTTTAATGCTCAATAGGATTCAGATTGAGGCAGTGTATATTGCATTGTTATTCCAAATATGTTTTTTGGGGTTTTTTAGTTTTGGGGTTGGTTTTTTTTTCGTTTTGTTTTGTGTTTATTTGTTGTTGTTGTTGTTGTTGTTTTTTAATATCTGAAGGTTTCTAGAAATGGTTTGGACAAAAAATGTTAAATGTTTTATGTATGCTGTGCGTTTTGGTAGTTGGTTGGATGAGCTGACTTCCAAGCTCCATTTTATAGTAACTGGGGTGAATCGACAGATCTATGATTCTCCTACTTCTGCTACGTAGCCAAGAATGTTACTCTGTTTGTAGAGTTGAACAGAAAATATGGTTTGCATGACTAATATGCTTTTCTAGATATGCTATCTCTTGCAACCAAAATTATAAATATATGGACTGATTTTTATTAAATATCAAAATGTTTTTCTGCTTTTGTGATTTTTCTCAAAATAATGAAGTATTTTGCCCAAGTTTCCATCCAAAATAACCCTTCCCTTCTTCCCCAACCTTACTTTTAATGACAAATTTCTAAGTTTCTCATTTTGCACCTTCCATAATGCTTCCTAGGGGCTTTCTCCCCCCTCCTTCCTCTGCCCTTTTTTTTTTTTTTTATTGTCTTTTCAGACTATTAAGAAATGTTCCTTTTCAATGGAAGTTGAAACCTACTCTTTTTTGAAAACAGAAGCCAGTCCTGTTTGAGGATAGGATAGTGTCTGTGACGCTTGGTAAATCACTGCACTGCAGCTGAGAATTTTGTTTGACAGGATACGGCCTGGAACACAGGACTGGGGGGAAATCCTGCATCATTAGAATCTGTTCCCTACTATTGCAGACAACCGTATCACATAATCCCTTTCATAAGTTTATCGAGTCTCATCTTTAAACTAATTAGGTCGTTTGCTCTCACTATCCTTGTTGGGAAGCAGTTCCAGAGCATCACTCCTCTGATGGTTAGAAACCTTTTTCTAATTCCCAAAACAAATTTATTCATGGTCAATTTATACTTATTTGTCCTTGTGTAACAGTGTCCTTTATTTTAAATGCTTCTTTTCTCCTTAATATTTAGTGTGGGCATGTAGCTAGCAATCCTACCAATGCTGAGCTTTTTTCTGTTTTGCTAGACAGACAGAACAAGCTCTTTGTTTTTGCATGAAATACAAACTTGGTAATATGTCTCTGGCTCAAGTTTTTGAATTCTACCTCTTGGAAAACTGGCTTGAGGAATGGCCTCCCTTGTTCATGTTGAGGCTTCACAGCAGCCTTATTAATGGCAATGGTACTCTTTTCACTCATCTTGAGTATTTCTCTTGGCATGGGCTTTGTTTTAACTGCTGGAGGCAGCATTAGAGCAACACATCGAGATTAAACCGCTGTCCTTTCCTTTTTGCACTTGAAGGAAGGAACACTGAGATCATAAATTACTAGCTTGGAATAGCGACACCCTTAGATGTGCATTTCAACATGTCATAACATGTCCTGTCATGTAATGCTTACTGGATGACCACTGACTTGCTATCTTTCCAGGCAGTTTCTGACCTTACAAAGACCTACATGAATCTTGACCAAAACCAGAAGAAAGAGCAGCTGCAAGTAGCTTGCCTTCTCATTCACAAAGTAACATACAGCACAAAACCATGGGTGAAAGGAAAGAACAATGGCATGTAGTCCCTCCTGGTGTCGGATGTGAGCTGCAAGTAAAACCTTTACAAACAGAGTTCTTCTGAGGACACAGTTTCATGAGTTCTGTGGGAACTGTAGCCAAAGGGGCAGTGGTATGGCTGCAGGGCATTCACTCAAGAACTGCGAAAGTCTTAGACATTGTAAAACAGAGAAGATGAGAGACTTTGTGGTTATCTGCCTGTATTCCATGGAGGGCAAAGAGAAGAGGTAGAATAACATAGTCATTATCTACAAAGATCAGCCCCCAGTCCAGTGTGTCAGTGGGTTGTCACTGAACAATGTTTTTAAGTTGGAAAGATCTGAGCATGAATTGCCAAATGCCATGTTACATGATAATATATGGATATCAAAACAATATATTGATATTGCATGGGCTATAGATGCTAAATTTTGTCCATTTAGCTGTTCAATTTAGTAAGCCATTTTAAAATGGCACAAGCATCTACAAAACCTGTCCTCATCATCTTTGGGTAAGAAATTCTTACAGATCAATTTCAGGGAGAAAAATGAAATCCTTTCTAAAACAAACAATAAATACATCACTCAGGAAAAACTTGGTCGTGTCTGGCTGCTTAGCTTTGTCCAGCCCCTTAAAAATTGTAGGCAATTGCCCAGCTGATCATGGATGGATGGCATTTTAATACAACTTTCCATCCCAGTCAGTTGACATTCTGATTTGTTTTACCAAGAAAGGTTATTGAAACTGGTTTCTTAAAATAATGGGTTTTCTCTTGGGTTAGACAGTGTGTTAAACTGTTGGATAGGATTGTAAAAGAAATCAGGAGAAGGTGGGAAATGGAGGCCCTCTGAATGTATTTGCCCTTGGATCAATATTAAATTTGCTTATGGTTTCAAGTGACTTGAGTAATAAATGTTCTATGAAAGGCTGATTTGCTCTAATGGTTGGGAAAGACAGTTAGTAATTTTAACTTTTACCATAACTTGCAATTGTCCTAAATCACATAAAAATCTGTGGTCATGATTCTGTTCTAGGGTTACAGGCATTTGTCTCTCCTTATACCTCACAATTGAACAGGGAGACAAAAACCTTACATAACTATCATATGGAACAGTGACAGATGTTGGAAAATTGCTGAGTTAAAAGTTTGCACTGAGAGGCACCCCTCCCTATTGATGTAACTCTTCTCTCTGCCTTTTCCCTCCCTGCCTTTTCTACACCCCTACTTCCAACACACACACACATAGACATCCTTCAACCATGTTTTAGGGGATTATTCCACTATTGTCCCTGAACTTTTAGCATCTGGAAAACCTTAGGTTATATGGTCATGCAGTATGCTCGTACATGTAAACTTAAATGAAACTGAAATTAAATATTGTATTGACTAACAGATAAGTTATAAGCAAAAGCCACCTTGGGGACTGTGCAGGTGGAGCAAACACTTAGATTCCCAACAGCTGGGAAGCATTCCTAATGTTCAGCCTAAATGTTCTGTTGTTGAACTTTGTGTTGTTACTCCTGGTTATTATTCCCTGGTATCACCCTGAACAACCTTTCTCCATACTTTGTGTTTACACTTTCAAGTTTTGTAGCTGGTTGTCATCTCTCCCCCTGAGTCATCATTTAACCAAGTTATACACATTTAGTTCTCTTAATCTTCCTTCCTAAGTCCTTCCAGCACACTAAGAATTTCTATTACTGATCTCTGAATTCCATCTTTTCTTTTCCTTTTTTTTTTACTTCCATGTGTTTCTGAACACTTCCAGGTGATCATAGCTGACAGGATCATTTTAGATGTGGATTTTCTATTGACACCAAAGGAAGGAGGTGTTTTTGATCAGTAAGTGACATACACACTATTGTATGTATTATTGTCCACTATCATCTGAAAGCCTCTTTTAACATTACTGCCTTTCAGCTTTCTATGTCCTGTTGAACATTCAGACATTTCCCTCTATTATTATTCTCTACCTGTATTTTAAGAGCTGAATCATGCAAGGTGCCAGGCATGGCTAATCCTCCCCAGCAGGGACTCAGGTGACTGGGCACATTATTAAGGGTCTCAGCACTCTCTAGGATCTTTCACGATTTATTCTCTATTCCTCTTCATGTGTGAAATCTTCATTGCTTCACTGTTTAAATTTAAGATCAGATCTACTTTGCTAGATAGCTCTTCCATGTTGATGCAACTGACATTTATAATGCACATTCCTTCTGCCTTTCTTCAGTGCTTTGGGGGTTACAATGCTCATCCAATCTAATATGAATTCAATTCTCAAACCAATAATTTTTGCTAGAAGCTGTAACCAATATTTAACTGAAACATTTTACTATGTACGCATTCTTCACTAATTTTTAAGTTGGTCAACAAAAAAAAAAAAAGTGATCAAAATATCTCTCTGGCAATGATTTCTACATGTTTTACCTTGTGTTCTCTATTCATCAGGAAATTGTACTTCCTTCACTTCACAATGACAAGACCACTTTTAAACGCGGTGCACTGAAGCTTTGTAAATTACACAGATCTTACTGTAATTAATTTTACTGTTTCTTTGTCACTGGAAAAATTACATCCTTGTACCTTTTGTAAAGATTGGAATTTTTAGACTTAAATTCACACACTATTTGCTTTTAACTTCTTACCCAGGAACTAAGTCATGCAATAGTGTTTAAGAAATTGCACCTGGATGCAAGAGACAATAGTGTTTCCAGTTTACTTTTCTGAGAGAATCTACTTGGGGCATAATGTATTTGTAAGTCTATGCAGGAATTTGTCCACATTTAAGAAAAGCAGACTGATAGATGTTCATAGGTCTGCGTAGAGTCTTGGAAGGTTCTGGTTCAAGTCTGACCTTTACTACAAACTATTTTTGTGGATTTGGACAAGTGTTTAAATCTTTTTCCAGCCTTTGCACACCTTGTCTTGTTCCTAAATAACTTATACTTGAGACAGGATTTTAAAACAAGCTTTTACAATACCATGATGGTTCAACTTAAGAGATTTGTACCAGAGAAGCAGTGGAGACCCTTGCTTTTGGGACCTACTTCTCCCTTTGTGTTATAACAAATAGGACCTTTGAGAAACCTTTACCATCTTTCTCCTGCCATGCTCCTAGAGTACCTCATCCTACCTTGCATTCTCTCTCATGCACACACAGAGAGTATGTGTCTTGTGGTCCTCAGCCCTATATAGATAGAATTCTGCTGATTAAGAAGATTACTTCATCTCTGGCTGTTTGCAGAACTTGATCCTCCACTGCTTATACTTAAGGAATAAGTAAAAGTGAGAAAGAAGGGTAGGGAGAAAGAAATAGGAGATAAGAGACAATACTTATTTGCTCCTAACATCACTTAGAGGATAGAAGAAACTATTCAAAGTCAAAACATATGGAAAACAGCATCTGGTTATGGGAGCCTGGATGTTAATTGTTTTGACAGCTGAAATTTGTCTCTAGAAATCGCATGAAGCCAGCTGGTATTATGGAGTTTTCTCTAGCTCGTATTGTGACTCTTACAAGTTTCTGGAGACTTCTAGTCTCAGGATGATCATCTTGCAGGAGCAGCTGCTGCTTAAAGATTTACATTTCTATATCAGCTGCAATCAGGAAATACATTCTTTGTGGGTTTGTATTTGACTTGTAATATAAAAGTCCTAAGGTAGCTTCAGATAAACTTACCTGGATTTAAACTTAATAAAACCCCTCGGAACTTATCAAAGAGATTCTAATGTTGTTCTGGGTACAGTTCTTGTGTACAAAGTCAGGAGAAAAACTTGATCATAAGTAACAGAAAGATATTTAGGTTGATTTTGACAGGTGTCTTAAATGTTCCACTCTGAACCTGAACTTCTTGAATAGGAAAAATGTGGGCTGGCGAACTTGGTAAGAACAATAGCTCTAGAGAGATAGTTACAATAGTCAGCTTCTGAATGGGATAGAAGTTGACTAATAAAAGCTCTTTCCTGCAGTTGTTTCAGAGTCTTTTGCTTTCAAACTTGAGCTGGAAATGTCAGAAGTCTGTATTGATATGTTCCCTGTCTCAGAGTAGAAAGAATATGAGGTTGTTTGGAGTGCATACAAGTTTGTACTTAGAACAATCTACTTGTATATTCCTGAAACAAAAGCATAAATAACCAATTATTTGATGATGCTATCAACAAGATGTTCACTATGTGGACCTGGCATTCTATTAAGTGTGAAAATACCAAATTTTCTTATATTTTTAAGTACAGATGTATTTCCTGTACACAGAGTTAATGTTATTTTACAAGAAATATCTGTTCCCCAACCTGTTGAAAGATAATGCACAATGAAAAATAAATAAATAAATAAATAAATAAATAAATAAATAAATAAAAAGTCAAACAAGCCTAAATGAATGCAGAAAAACAAGACTTAGAAACAGTTGCATGTTCGAGAACAGTCTAATTTTTTGGAGATGGTTTAGCTTAAGTTTTGTTTTGCTAAAATTCAAGGAATTCAAAGTGAATATTGTTTAACAGCAGCATAACTTCTGGAGAGCTCTTGAAGAAGTCTCCCCAGAAGAAGTGGATCCAAAACTCAAAACAAAATGAAGAGGAGCAAAAGTTTCTGAAACAGCTAAGTGTTTTAGAAAATCCACTGAGTTATTCATTTGTTACTAACAATAGAAAGAACTCAAAGGCAGGACCCAGAAGAGCAGGTATGGAGTCTAATTAATGCTCATACTCTAAGGAGGTTTAACACATAACTGTCTGAATGCTGGCAGTAGTGTTTCATTCATCCAGCAGGATGAATTTTAGTTATATTCCCAAACTTCACCATTGAATCACAAGGCAAAAAACCCACCTTCTATATTTCCTTTGTTTATCAGTACACTGGAAACAAAGAATCTTAAAGATTTAATGGTTTGAGGGGGTTTTTATTACTTTCTTTTTTTTTTTTTTTTGAGACTGCAATATAAAATAGATAACATAAATATATTGGTGTTTTCTTTGAAATAATAGGTAGGTTGAAGACAGACAAGCTTACAGGCGATCAGAATTTTAACTTACATTTGATGTTTCCTTACTGAGTTGAAGCTGGAACCTACTTATTCTCATCCACACTTGAGTGATCCCTAGAGTTTGGCCATAACTTTCCCATCAGTCATTGAGTTCTGAAATATTTGGAACACTGTTGCTTGGTCCAGAAAACCACTTGATCATGAGTCTCACTTTGAAGTCATCCTTTTTATATTTTAAAATCAAAAGTATACCCTAATTTTTTGATGGATAGGGCCTGAAGGCATGCATCTCTCCTTACAACATGAAGTCCACAGTTATTAGGCAACAAACAAGAAAGTGAAGTGAGACTGATCTGTTTAAAAATAAGTATTGTAATTCAAAGCATCAAATATTTGCAGGCCCTATTAGGCACACCAGAGCTCTCTTTGGTAGACAACTACCATAACTAGTAATCTACATTCTTATTTCACTAATGAGGAGTCTATTCATCGGTGGTTTGATGTGTCTATGGAAATTAGACACCTGTTCTGAGAAGTAAAATGTTCTGGGAGGCTAGACTTGCAGAAACTTGAGCACTGAATCATCTTGTGTCGGCTTGGGCTCAGATGATCAAAAGTATCTCAAAAGTTTCAGAACGAAATTTAAAGCTAAAACACTGACAGTTATGGGAAAACAGGACCTGGTATATGCTATGATAAATCAATGGTTTGTTCTGTACCAGCGAGCAAAGAATGGCTCAAAGCAACTTGCAAGAAAATTCCAAGACCCCTGAAAAAACTTATCTTTGTGTGAATTGACGTGTGAGCCAGAAATTAGTCCCTCATCCTGAAGAAAAAAGTTTGACACATCAAAAGCTTTTCAGTTCTGCAGTGGGATGAAGGCAAGGTAGCTGCTGAGTTACTTAAGAAAAAATAGACATAGATCCTCAAGGGTGTTCCAGAGACAGTGCACTCTGTTGTGATGTGTAGAAACCCTGGGCTCAAGACCTGGCTTGCCTGATTCAGACCAAAATTTGAACTACTGACTGTCCTGGAATAAGTTTCTCTTCCTGTAGGCTTTGATCAGAAGTTGTATCATGGGGCAGATAAACACTTCTTGGTGAAATATTTCATTAAAAGATTCTATGAAAAAATCTATGAAAAAGCCAGCAACATAATAGTTAATGGAAAATAACATAAGAGGAAAAAGAAAATTAGCATTCCACACAGCAGGGCATTTCGGATGTTAATCTGCCTTGCAATATAATTGACAGAGAAGCTGATATCTGGGAAGATTTTTATTCCTTTTTTTGTTTTGTTTTTTTTTTTTTTCCTCTAAACAGTTAGTGTTCAGTAGTTGTGCAGCAGGGGAGATGGAGAAAAAGAAAGTTCTAGCCAAGTCAATGTTCTTTACCAGCAAAGATGTTAACTTTCATCAGAAGGCAGTTAATCACTGACAGGGAAACAGATGAAGAAATTGGATAAAACATTTCCAGTTCCACAAGTCTTTATTGATTGTGTCCCCCTCAAGAAAATTCAGCTCAATCTCTGAAACCCTCAAGTGATTAAACCTTGGGCAGTCCACTGTGGACAGAGCAAATGAGAATTGTTTCAAAACCAGACATCTAGAGCTAGGATAGTTAAAGCTGAAAAAGATTTTTTTTTCACTTTGAAATCCTAGCTTGGAGACGTAACCCAAGTTGTTGATTTTAAGGCAAGAGTTTTCTTAATTGTTACAATCTTTCTCTGGGTAACAGATTCCTGAATCTTGAAGCAATGTACTGTTTTATTTTCAGAGGAAGAGCTCTCTTAAACACAAGCTCAAAGCTTGGAAGATGGGGGACAAATCTCTGGTCCACCACAGATAACTTATGAACCTTGGACTAAATGTTTTCAAGGTAATTAGAGCAGAGAGATACTGAAGCATCACTAAATGAGATGCTTCAGTGACCAGTGACAGTTTCTATTTCCCAGAGTTGCATGTTATTTACTCTCAAAACATCCCATATAGAAGGCTGTGACTATTTTTAAATTGGAACATGACCACTAGCATGTAATCTAAGGAATGCAATATTATTACTTTCTTTCATTTTCTGTATATATCATGAAGCTCTTGGATACTTGAATTGCAGTTTACTTTCTTGAACTCCAGTGTGCTGCTCGAGTAAAGCCCTTGGTTTCTCCGCCTTGGGGTTTTGGGAAGTTAGGTACCTTAACAGTAGTAGAGAGAAAAGGTTCCACAGTATTAGACACCACAAATTAATTTTTTTGTTCTTTCTTGCTGTTAATGGAAGAGTACCTTGATCACAAGTTCATGTACTATACAGGAGTCCAGCATAAAGCAAGTTTAGGAAGGTCAATTTAGGAAATTTCACTGTTAAAGTTAATGAATATTATTGTAACTAGAAGCATTAAGATATTTGACTCAAAGAAGAAAAATCAACAAAAAACTGACAGCCTTGTGATATTTTTATCTTTTATTGGACAACAATTCTCATTTTAGTTACATTTCAGACGTTATCACCTGTCAGATGAGCTGAAGTAACTGTTTGAGTGCATACTCTACAATAACAAATGTTTGTGAATCAAAAACTGGCTTAGACCACTTCAGCCAGCCTTCTCAAAACTTAAGGTTATCCTGTTCTGAATTATCACCAATTTAGCTGAGGTCAATGTTTGAGCCAAGGATTCTTCTGAACGAGGCAGTAGATTATGGGTCAAATGATGAATCTAATTTTATGTTGGTGTAATTGCATAGTTCTGCTGAGTTTCACGCAAGCTCTTCCCTTGACTGAATTTACACTCTTGAGCTCAGAATCTACTTTAGCTCTTGGTTTTCAATCAACAGTCTTGAAACACCTAACAAACTTTTAAATTTTTACTTATAACAGCAAAGAGTAAACATAGGTCCAGAAAGATAAAGGCTCCTTTCCCAAAGCCTATTGAAGTATAAGTATTTTTCGATAGATTTATACCAGACCTTTAATGCCTTGTTCAGACAGAAAACAAATACTTGGAAATAGTCATGGTTATAGTGTAGCTCTAAGATAATACCTCTGGATCTAGGCCTATGGAAAAAGCTAAAGGCAAGTTTTGTGTGAGGTTATGCAATTTTAATAAAATCAAAAGATGTCACTAAAACACATCACGCAAAGAAAGGGACAAAAGTCATTAAGTGCTTGTTTTTTGATCTAAACAGTGGGCAAAGAGGAGAAACTATGCCAGGATACCTGTAGCTATCTGCCAGAATAAGACAAGAAGGAGGGGAAAAGGCCTTAGTTACAGTTTTCAATATATCTCCAGTATGCATCATCTTCATCTCCCATCACAACAAGGATTAATTAATGTACAGAAAATACATATAGTTGAGATAACTGGGAGGTTAGAGGTGGCAGGTGAAATCTGATGCTGTGACCTTCAGCCTTGAAGGTAAAAGTTTGCACCTGAGATGGTTGTACATGGTCCTCACACCATGTGTAGAGGATAAGTCTCTCCAAAGTTTTATTCCTCTCCTTTATGCTGGGTCAAATGAAGGTCTTGTCATTGATGGTAGACCCTAAGATAACAAATTTTAAATAGCTAAATTTGAGTTAGGTGACTGGTGTTTTTATGTGGTCAGAATGTCTTATCTGGTTTAAAGTGGCTGAGAGTCAACTGATTAACTAAAATGATAAACACTGAGATGTCAAGTGAAAAGACTGTGTTTTCATTTGTCCCAGGATGAACTGAGTAATGCTCTGGTGAGATAATTCTTAGTTTCTAGAATTATTATATTCAGCTCAAAATGTGTCCCCTGACTGCTTTGCCCCCCTGCTTGTGCAAAATCTTCAGAAGACTTACTGTGGGGTTGAGGTTGTCATAAGTGTGATCATTATCCATCTGTATTCTATGCAATTATTATTTACGTTATTGAATTCCCTGGAGGTAAAATTAAAATAGTGTTTTTATTTTTTTTTCCCTCCATCTCAAGCTCTTGTTTTTGTTTCTACCTTCACTTTAACAACCTTGTTTCCCAGGAGACCACTTGATACATTCTCATGTTTCCAAGAGACTGGAGTTCAATAGGTTGAGAGTTAATTGCCAGCTGGGAGTTTACAGATGTTTATATGTGAGCCCAAAGAGCTGTCCACTGGTAGCAAATGAACAGCTGGAAAGACACAATCCAAACAAAGCATCTTTTATCTGATTGACGTATGTCTGGAAAACTTGGCATGTTTGAGAGAAATGGAACTGAAATTAGAAACAACTAGAAGCAAGTCCTTCATTATCAATAATTACTCAATCAGATTTTTTTTTTGTTCAAATTGAGATATAATTCTCAAGCACTGTACTCGCTCAGTCATTATCACCCATACAAGTAGATGACAGAAATAATGTATAGCCTTCACTCTGTCTTTCTTTAAGAGATGTGTTCAGAAATACTCATTATATTGCTGAATATAGGCTGTTCCAGGGGGATGGATGGTGCAAATGGTTTGTAGTGGAACGTGAAGCCTTTCACCCAGAAGTCAGATTCACATCCAGCCCAATCAGCTGATGGCAAGTGAGTTGTTAAGTTGAACTACTTAAGAGTTTACTATGAAAATGTTGTTTTGTTTTGTTTTTCCAGTGGTTCTGTACACAATCCAATGTTTCAGTGGGGAAAATTGATTGTTGTGAAATTGTTTTCTATCTGAGAAATCAAAATGAAAAAAAATAACCTTTTTCACTAGTTTGACTTTCCTCTGTAAAACCCAAAATAGCTGCTTCACGTAACGTTATTTCAAGATTCAGTTGTTTAGAGTGTTATACCCTGTAGTGTTAACCTGAGTGTTCAGTGCTCTATCCTTTAAGCAACATTACCCAGGAAGGAAGAATCCTTTGGAAGGGTTATATGGATGGACATTGAAAGATGTAGCTTAGGAAAAATGACACCAGAAAGAGGTGCTACAATTGTAATTCCATTAAGCATTGTTTTAGAGTTGGGATGGGAGGCAAGAAATCTTATTGTCTTTTTTTCTAATGCACAAGGAGCTGAAATATAGAAAATCTTGCAGAATGGAATAATTGATACATATTTTTTTATCACAAGCCACATGCCACTTTTTGAAAAATACTGCTCTAGTTGATGGCTGATGCTGGGTTTGTGTCTTATAGAACAATCTTGTGAAAAATAAAGGGAAGACAAAAATCCCCCTGAGCTGACCTTTTAAAGTTCATGTTTGAAACCTATTATGAACATAAAGTTCTACATTATTACAGCTGGCCATTTCTGAGATGGAATTTCTTACTGTCTCTAAGTAATCAGGATTTACTTAAAATAAATGAGGTATATTTTTTTCTAAATAAATTATGTTTTACCTAAGAGTGGGATAGAGTGTAATTCATGTGCATTACATACTTTTAAGAAGTAAGGGAAAAAGAAATACCTGTACAAATCATTTCTTGTCCCTGAAAAACATGTTTTTTCTTTGACCATCTAAAAGACTAAATTTCTTCTTTTCTATTTCAAAATCTTTGTGTCCTTAACACCTTGTTTGGGAGAACATTGATGTTTGGATGCGTTCTACTAAGTATTCTTTCTGGGAGTTTGGTATTTCTACCACTTTCACAAACATGTTTGTAGAGGAATTAATGGAGGTTTCTTCCTGATTAGAACTTGCCCCCACACACATTTTATGTGGGAAGGAAAATTTGCTCCTTCAAAGAGGAGTAGTCTTTTGTCTACTCAGTCTGAATTACAGTCATGATATGGTAGGAATTGCAGGACATTGTTACCCTGAACTGTCATCATGGCCATCACAATGAGGAGAAAAATATAGCTATTGTTATGGGAGCTTTACACTGCATAGTTTGTCTCTATAACAGTACACTATGATGTGCCTAATTAGCCTGTATAAGCTGCTTCATGTCTGCTACTAGAGGAAGACTTTCTTATTGTGTCTAGTCAACAGAGAACTCTCAGCCTGTGATTTACAACTGAAATTAAATTTAAGCATAGTTTCCCATTTGATTATCAAGCTATGGGTGAATTTTAAGGATCCTTTTCAATCCATTACTTCTACTAGCTGTAAACTTTCTGTTGCAGTTTCTTCCTCTTCTCTGGTAGATACAGACTAATAGAAAACTCATTCATATAAAGTTAGAGAGGAATGAATCCAAATACATCCAATTACACTAAGCAGACATTTGCTGTTATTCAGTCTTCTTCACTGATTGTCAGCTTCTGCTTCTGAGTCTCAGTTATTCAAACATAATAAATGTGATTGTCTTGAACAAACTGAAAGGACCATAACCTTCAGAAAGCAGTATATGGTGAGAAATAAGGCAAAAAATATTATTTTTTTATGGAGTTTATTTCCATGCCAAATTTGAATATTCATTCAGCTTGTAGCTTCATTGCAAGAGGAGTAGGGTGACTTCCACAGGACAAGCTTTAAGAAAATGTATATATATATGTTTATGGGGGGGGGGAATATCTCCCAAGTCTCTTTTACATACCAATCTATTAAAAACATTGTAAAGAAGAACAAGAACATATTTCTTCAGTAATATTGCCTAAGGAACCAACTTGGATAAAACAGTGAGCCTTGTATGGTCAAAAAGACCACAGTGGTGATCAGATGTGAAAAAAAACTTCATAACCTACTCTTTACTCATCTGTTGCACACTTTTTTATATGCATGGGGAGAAGGTGGGTCGGTCAAGATGAAGTGATAGGACACGTTTATTTCTTTGTCATTCTCTCTGTACTTGTGCTGCTCTTGGAAGATGCCAACAGTTTGACGGACATGCTGCCTGAACCTTGAAAGACATGATACCTCCATTTCAAGGAGTTGGCAAGGTTGCAGACATTCTGTAGTAACTTCAGAAAAAATGTCCTCTGCATAACAAGCATTTCTTTTGCTGCAGGAACTGGCAGGTTTTCAGTATACTGCAGTAAAAAAGAATAATCTGATCACATCAGACACACACACAACTGGTGTAAGACATTGTAACATTGACCAGTTTCAGCAGAAGTTGAGCCTGGAGGTCAGGGGAGGAGACAGAGCAGGGTTTTTGCTCTGCCCGACCATGACAGGGCTTTAGCCTTTGTAGTTGATAAGACAACCTTTTGGAAGAATCAAAGACATGATCCATTGGAACATGTCTGAAGTTCTAATGATCTTAAAACAAGATTAGTGTTTTGGAGTGATTGTTTGGGCTTTACTGTGATTGTCTTTGTATGCATGGCTGGAAGCCAATGAGCCCTTGTAGCAGCAAATGCAGGGTGGTGGTTTTCTGTCGTGATGCAAACAGGGATGCTACTTGTAGATGCAAGTCAGTTTAAAAAACAGGCATAGTCCTCTGCAGTAGGAAGTCCCAAGTCCTTGTATACCCTTTACTTGAAGTACTTGATACAAAAGAAGGATATGAGACCTTCATCATGTAATGGCAATAAGGGTCTTGTTTCCACCACTGCTGCTCGAGCAGGAGTGGGATCTCATGCCCCACCTTGCCACCATATGGGTTCTTTGAGAATCATCTGCAACCCTCTGTTTCTGACACTTAAGCAGTAGTGAAACAGAAATAAGAGCTCATAGCCACACTGTTGCTCACTATTCATCAGGGCTGAGAGAAAGTGCTGATAGCTTCATTTCTTCACTCTTTAATACTGACATACTGAGGAGAGATTTTTGTGATTGATTTACTGGGAATGGAGTGATGATGGGAAAGTCCATTTTAAACAGAAACCTTCTGAAGCACTGTTCTTACTGAGGTTTTGCCTTTTGTTTACAGGCTGTGCCTTCCTAACATACTGCGAAAGGGAGTCCGCTCTAAAAGCCCAGAGTGCACTGCATGAACAGAAGACACTGCCAGGGGTGAGTCCAGATTGATAACTTATTTTTTCTAAAAATCTAAAATGTGTTACCTATGGAGTTCCTGTCTTGGGGTTGGAAGTATAATGTCTCCAGTTGCTTGGTTGATTCACTATTTGCGTTGTGCTAATAAAAAGAGGATACCACCAACCCACCCAGACGGTTTCTATGGACAAAATTAAAAGCTTTTTGCTCTTATTGGGAGTCAGAAAAACAGTAATTAACTGGTTATGGGCTGGAATCTATGAGCCTTACTCAGCTGAGGAAAGGCTTTAAGATTCTGACTACTACAATAAAATATTAGAAATGCTCATCAGGTACAGCTCTTAATATTTTTTTTCTGTGAGGCAAGGTGTGGCAGCAAGAAATCAAGAAACAGATCGCATTATTGAGTTATCACAGAATGAAAACATATTCCTGATGACAAAGTGGTTTGACTCAGTTACTTTAGTATTCAAGCAGCTGTAGCAGATTGGAAAGGCGGTTAGACAAGGAGAAAAGAGAGAGAGAAGAGAAAAACACAAGCTAATGAGGAAAATTATTCACATGAGCAAGATCTAAGGTACAGACAACACAAGCAGAACTAAAAATAGAATCAGCATTATGTGGGGAAGACCTGCCCTGCTGGGATGGGTTTCCAGTTTAGCAATAACCAGGATGAGGGAGAGAGAGAGAGAGAGAGAGAGAGAGACAAAGAGAGAGAAAGACAATTTAGATTCAGCCACAGTACACAGATTGGAAACAGTCAAATGAAGTACACTTGTGGCTAGAATAGGCCTGGTTTCACAATGATACAAAAGTCAGTGATCAAGTAATTAAGAGTAGGCTCCTCAGGGTTCTAGGTTGCATCTAAATGGAGGGAAAATTGATCCAGAAGTCTGTCGTTATTAGTTAGTGTTGAATGACTGAGTCCTGCATATCTATAACCTACCTTTCCACAAAACTTAGGACACATCAGTTGCTCTAAGTTGCTGAAGAAAGTGTTGATTCTTCTCTGCTTGTTTCTATCATCCTAGGTCTGTTTACCTTTCTCTATGCCACCTTGCCATTACGGAGATGCCCATGCACTTGCTCATCTACATCTATCTTTGCTTTAAAGGTCATACCTTATGTAAATATATACATACTTCATTTCCTAAAAATAAATTTCTGTCATCTGACAACTCCCTCTGAATTATTTTTTGCTAGAAACTCTTTAGCTGTAGATTAAAAGTAACTTAATTCTTGTTGGGGGTTTAGGTTTGTTTTGTTTTGTTTTTTCCTTTTCCCCTCCAACAAGTTATGTTTTCTTTTTACTTTCCTCTTCTCTGAATGATAGAACTGGATGTACAAAAAATCAAAATATTCTGAATAGGGATGTTTCAGGTAACATTTTACCTGATATTTTCTGAAATATGCTTGAAATCAAATACATATTTATCAAAACCATGTATACTTGTGATGAATAAAGTGTTATAAAAGACATTAACTGGAATTCCAGTTGTTTTCACTGAGACTCTTTGCTCTCCTCATTACGAGCCAGCCCACTCACTTGCATATGGAGCTCATATCTGTCATTCTGAAGTTATATGATGGGAACATCTTTAAGAAGACAGTGGGTTAGTGAGATCGAGGGCTCAGAGTTGAGGAGGGAGGGCAAGTGGTGATTTGGGATTTCTTTTTGTTTGTTTGTTTGCTTGCTTATTTTTAATTACTTCTTTACAAGTCCAGGGTTCTAAATAGCAGTCTGAATTTTAGACATTTCAAATCACAATGCTCTTAAAGTCAAAACTGTTGTTTTGGACGGTGGTAAAATTCAACTAGCTTTTTCATTAGTTCAAGACTTTCTTCAGAGGTTATACTGACTGATTCTAAACTACAGGTAACACGTTTCTTCCTTGTTTTATATATTTTCTATCATACATAACCCATACTGACCATGTTGACTTCAGAAGGCTTTTTTTTTTTTTTTTTTTTTTTTACTTTTGAGGTGACATACCAGGATATCATTGAATTAGGATTGGTGAATCCTTTCTCTAAAACAGCAGCCACGTTTTGAGAGTTCTGAGCAAAGACTGTTTGTCTCAGAATACAGGTCTACTTTCCACCAGCAAACCCTCTGCATACAGCCTTCTGCCAAGTTTCTGAACTCATCTGCTGAATGATGTCACTGTAGTTTATTTAAGGAAACCAGCCTTGTCTTTTGATAAACTATCATGCCTGGATACTGTTTTATGATTCCTATGTGAGTAGCAAAGAATTATTTATGACATACCTGACTGTTCTTGGTAACATGCACCAACAATATCAAGCATAGTTCATCATCATAAAATAAAAAGCACTTGTAAGGTCAGAGGTCTAAGTCCTCATTCACATGAGTTCACAAATAACACATATATAACACCTTCTCTTGACCCTCTACTGTCTGTGTCACAAACAGCTCTGAGGAGGTATCAAAAATAATTAACAAGCCTGGTAGAGGAAAAAATAAAATAGTACTAAAGTGAGCTGTTGAATCAAGACACTTCTTTCCCATCCCCCAGTAAACTGTGTATTTGCCTGCTTTTGCAATATTGCTGTCTGTGTTCTTTGTATTATAAAACAGAGAATTGAGTCATTTTTAATAATATGCACATGCATGCTAATGTATGGAAATTGTGAGGCATGAGGAACTTGTGTCCAGATTCAGTCGCCTTGCCTCTTAGCTATGTATCACTT
Organism: Antrostomus carolinensis; assembly: GCF_000700745.2. Lineage (NCBI taxonomy): Eukaryota > Metazoa > Chordata > Aves > Caprimulgiformes > Caprimulgidae > Antrostomus > Antrostomus carolinensis. Next base: position 27,474 of record NW_010310063.1, on the reverse strand, counting down.
TGTTTTTAGTGGTGTGACTACATGCACATATTTTACAGTAATTACTTTCTGGATGTGCTTTGTAAGATGACAGAAATATGTTTCACATATTTCTATGTTATATGTGGGACATAAAGTCATCTTGTGGAATAATCAAAAGACTTCCAGCAGGTATGCATTGATTAATAAAGTCTTTACGGCACTTTGTTTTTGGTTGGAAAGGAATCATGATAGATATTTTGAAGCAACTAGAATGGAATGTAAAACATAAAATTATTAGTTGAATCCCCTTCAACTAAATGTATTAGGCTGTTTTGGACAGTTTGAAATTGCCTTGCCTAAAACAGAAGGCTAGCGTAGCAGGATGTGTATGTTCATGTAAAGAGCATTTCGCGAGTGTTGGACAATTCATATTCTAACATTTACTTGTGATTGTTTATTTTACATATAATAGAGTAGCTGAATGATGAAGTATATTAGTTCTTTAATAATTTATAGAAATTCTTTGATGTTGCAGTAATTACATTAAAGGTCACATATCAAAGGTAATTTGGTTGAGCAGCTGTGATGGTTTCTCAGAAGCAATCAATATTGCTGTCCGTGGTGCTGATTTCACCAAGGGGACTGCCAGATTAAAGGAAGCTTATTACCAGCCAGACATACACGGGGGAAATCAAGAGCAGATTGGAGAGATGCACTATTCTCTTTCCCCACCTATAATTAACACTGTTCACCATAATCTGTGCTAATCCTTCATAGTGGGTAACCACTCTTTCTTTTTTTTTTTTTTTTTTTTTTTTTTCCCCTTCCCTCCCCCCCGCCAGCTTTATAAAAAGCAAAATAGACAAGGAAGCATAATTTGAGGGAGCAGGGGGGGGAAAGTAGAAAAAGTAGAAGTTGTTTCACTCTTTGAATTCCTGATTCTAATATAACTTTCAATGTTATAATGTAATATCAAAACCACAGCCCATGGTCTTGAGGAAAGTACAAGGAGGGAGGGAAAGTGATCTAGACAATGACAGTGCAGGGGATGTGAGAATTATCTGCCTGCAGTTTTGGTATATTATCTATTTGCCCCACAAAGCTCCACAGGAAATGAAATCAGTGAAATAAAATTATGTTTTAAGTGTAGTCATTTTGATTACAAATTACAGTGAAGCCAACTTTTTCTCCCGTTTCTTTTTTTCCTTTCTGAAAGGAATGGCAGAGGATAATGCTGAGAAATGTAATTACGCTATCAAGATCTACTTTTATTTATAGCACAAATAAACTGAGCTCATGTATGATAAGCATAGCAGCATTTCTTTCCTCTAGTTTTTTGTGGTTCTCTCAGGCAATGGGAGTGAATAGTCCATATATACTTGGTTGGAGGCACTGCCTATTTGCATAATGTTAAAACCTCCATGTAAGACTTGCAAAGAATAACTATGAAATTAAGTAGCTAAGAAACTGTTTACCTCAGCAATCTGCAGGGCTTATTCAAGCTGAGAAATAGACTGGGTTTTTCTTACTGTATCTATTCCTCTTGAAAGTGAGAGTGGTACTACTGGTATGCTAAATTTCTCAGTCCATGACATAATTAGTTTAATTCCTAACTAGTCTGATATTCTTTGTCTTGTCTGCCATCTAGGGAAAAAAAAAAAAAAAAAAAAAAAAAAAAGAGAGTTCTGCTTTATTCATCCTATGCAAAAAATATGCATCTTTAACATTAGAAGACAGGTGAGCTGATAAAACTCAGATTAAACACAGTTTAGAAAAACAAAAACAAACCTCTCTAAGGAAACTAAAGTTGTGATCAGTATAAAAAAACACAAGCAAATAATCAAACAAACACATTAAAAAGCCTTTCAATGTTTTTAGTCTTATCTAGCTCAAATTCTTAGGTATGTGTCAGGAAAGATACCTAAGTGTGGAAAAGAAGGGGAGAAGGTGTCTCGCAAAATCTAGCCCCAATTGAATCCTTGTAATAAGGCTTAAATGAGACATAAGTGTCATGTGGACTTCAGGAATCCTGTGCATATAGCATGGATTTCAGTGTTCAAGCAAACCTTCTTGTAATTTTATAGTGTTATTGTCTTCTTTTAATGTTTCAAAGCTTTTCTAATAAAAGCTTGTTAGAAAACCATTAAACCACATATCACCTTGCACACTGTGTTATGCCAAAAGTGGCATTATATTCCCACACCTTCTCGTTTTCTCTACCAATGTAAATTGCAATTTGGTCAGCAGTGGCAGGCTGGATGGCTTCCATTGATT
>NW_010310063.1:18466-25212 GCF_000700745.2 Antrostomus carolinensis | reverse complement strand
GCTGAACACACAGCCTGCTCACCATGCCCTTTAGATTTTGAAAGAAAACACATTTAATTGTTCCCTTGGGAGAAACATGTCTGTTTTCTGAAGTTAAAAATGAAGATGAAAAGGAATAAAAACAGATTTGAGGTAAGAGACTTGCAAAAACCAGTCCTGTAGAAATTCTCCAGTGCTTTAAAATCTTTGGGTGTCAATGTCATGGTTAAAAAGGTTGTGGGTTTAGTTTGGTTTGGGGTTTTTTTGTTTGTTTGTTTTTTGTTTTTGTTTGTTTGTTTGTTTTTTCCCTTTGTTTCCTACTTCTGACTGACCAGCAAGTAAAAGGGCTTTTGGATTCTGCTTTGTGGAAAGGAGGGGACAGGAGTGAGAGGAAACCATATGCACTTTCCATTTGCTAAAAAACCCTGTAGTTTGACAGTGTTGTTCTGTTCACTAGATGAGATGAAACACCTGGGTCCTATCTGCTTGGTAAACATTAAAGTTCCATTTCACTAGTTAAAGATTGGCTTCTGTATCCCTATACAGCAGCCTCTAGAATACAAAGCAAACTCTCTCTCTACCACTGAGTCCAAAGAGCTTCGGAGGAACAGGATACAGTGCAAGCATTCTGACAGAACCAGTGTGTTGAATCCATGCTGTTATCTCAGCTGAGACTAGTGTATTCATGACATTTGTGGTGGCTAACCAGGCTTAGGTTGATATGCAAAATGGGAGCAGGCTTCTCAGTTTTTTGAGATTGTGTGGCAATTGAAAAATGATATGCAAAAAAATAAATTATAAAGACATTGTCTTGTCTTTCTAATTTGACACCTTTTGTCTCTCAAAGGATGATTTCCAAGTTATTCAACAAAAGCTTTTGCTGGACCTTCATTTGCTTTATGTGTTATTCAATGACAACTTTTCTCTCTGACATGTCTGCCATAGGAGGATCAATCTAATTTTATGTACAACTGTAAAGATGAATGATAAGTAGAAAGGATTCAGGCAAGTACAAGCTGAATAAATTATAAAGGGCAAATGATGACAGGATTGGGGGTCCCAAGAGAGAGTGATATGATAACAGAAACTAAAGACGAATTTATGATGGATGTAGTTAGCATGTACTGAGGCTGTTAATTCTTCAGGGTAGTTTTACAACTTCTTGTGATTGGAGCAATCAAAGTATTTCATTTTAAAGAGATGCTGTATATTTTCACTTGTCTGTTCTGCATATTTGTATGTATGGCCTAATTTATATGTATAGCAGTAAACTCCCATAGGCTAGTCAAGCTTACCTCCCATCAAAGGGCCCCTGTTCTCCAAACCATAATGCTACTGTTTATGCATAAATAAATAGATAATGTGTAACGATTTGAGGGCAAACCTGGATCTCAGGGGAAAAAAAAAAAAAGTTTCCATTTTCATAGAACACAATAATCAAATCTTTTCAGATCCTGCAAGTAGCTGAGCACCTTCAGCTACCTTCAAAGCCAAGCCTAGGGATTGAGTTAGCTTGTAGATCCCTGATGAAAAATTATATATAACAAGTTTCAGGTAGGTCAAATTTTGGGCTTAAGCTACTTTAAGAGCAGCTGATGCAGCATCATAAAGTTAGAAGCAAATCTGATCTCAGAGCAGTTCTTGATTGCATTTCATTCATACTCTTATTTCTATCTCTTGTTCCTTATTATTAAGGATATTTGCATGAAAATGATCTTTTTTTCCTTCCTCTGAAGGGTTGTCTCTTATCTGTGAGTAATGCTTACTCTGGCCTATATTTGTGAATGCCATGGGTTTGATTCTGACTTCATTTACACAAGTGTAAATCAGCAGTGATCTGATTGAGGTCAAGGGATTTATATGGCGTAGGAAAGAGCAGACTCAGCTATATTTGTCACTGCTGAAATGATGTCATCGTGAACAGTACCATAGCTCTAAATGAGGAAACATATTTCTACCAAGAATCTTTGCATCCGAATATTTGATCTCACAAAACGCTGAGCATCCCTGACACCTGCTGGGCCACTCAGTAGCTCCCATGGGTGTATTACTAGAGAGAGGTGCCAGCTCCAAACTATAGGAATTAAAGATGGTTGGTGCCTTGGTGTTTCAATAGCGTTAGCCATTAGATACTCATAAACCCTAAACACTGGGGTTTCCACTTGCATCACCTTACTCTGATTCAAGTGACAATGAGATACACCCAGGAATAACTTGCAAGCAGTAAACCTCCACTTCTCACCCTATGTTCTCAGTCACAGACAGAGAAGAAGACAGACAACCTTTAACAGACAATTTACTTTTCATCTGTTCAGTCATATGGATGATATTGTGTGACATTAACTAGCCCAGGGGTCATTCTTCACAGGCTAACCTTTCCGTAAACACCCACTTCTTATATTTGCACTGTGTAGTAATGAAGAAGCATGTGCTGATTGTGATCTGTAATGCAAGGGCCATGTAAGCCTTCAATAAAGCATTTAGATAAAGTTGCTGGATAATTGTGTGATTTGAACTTCCTTGTGGAAATATCCTTCAGATACTCAGTGAGACAAATGTTTGGTTTGGGTTTTTTTTAAAGTACAATGATTGAAGACTGTGCACAAGAGTGATGGACCAAGTATGTATGTCTGCCACCAAAAGTATTATCATGGAAACTCACAGAGGTGTGTCTTGGTTTGATTTAATTTAAATGGCATGTGTAATAACAATGAAAACATCAAAACTCCAGCCTCAAATACTACAGAGCAACTACACTCCATGACTGTAATTCCTGGGGGTGATTATACAATAAGGGCTTGACTCTTGCCTGAAAAAATATTTCAGTTAGTCCTACTTATGTTATGTAGGTTAAAAACATCTGTGCATGTTGAAAACAGACTTTCAGTTGCAGTGTAGACAGACTGCAAGTCTTACCATCTGAAATCCAGCCACTGGCTGCAGATCTTTAAAAAACCTGTGTATCCTGTGTTAAATAGTCTAAGAGTATCATTCATGTATTAAGCTTAAAACTATATTTAAAGTTAAGAACACCTTCTAAAGAACTAGCTGAGCTGGAATGCTTTTGGGAGTGACAAAACTATCACATCTCTCCACTTAGGGATAACTTTTGATATGACTTGATGTGATGTAACCCATTTAGCTTCTGTGCTTCACTTCTGCTGCACTCTTACTTTGGCAGGGAGAAAGTGGTGGGGAATGACTGACCATGAGATTGCATTGTCAGTTCAGGCAAGCAGATATCTGAAGTGACTTTGCTCTGTTGAGTAGCTGCACTGAGAGACTTACAGTGGCACTGCATGTACGAGTTTCTGCACTTGGCAGGTTCCCAGCAATGTCAAATCTGTCTGATTAGTTTCTGTAAGTACAAGGACAAAATTAAGCCTAACCTATTTTTCAAAGAAGAAATGTGCATTTTCCATTATTCTCTTTAATGGGAACTTCTTACATCTTGTTTCCCATACTTATTCTCCCCTCCCCTTCCCACCATGTCACCCTTTTAGGAAAAAAAAACCCAAACAACAAACTTTTAAAAATACAATTCCTTTTAAAAACATGTGCCTTCAAATATCTTTGAGTTCTGTACTGCATGTTGACCTTGATATGCATACATTTTCAGTGCTAAATGATGCTATAGTGCTAGAATGAAGTTGTTCCCTTCTTTTCCCCTTAGGTATGGTAAACTACAATCCTCAAAGCCTCTACTACTTTCTAATGTGTATTTTCTTTGGCATATTGCAAAAAAATGACTGTTTTGATCACTGGCTTTGTAGGCAGGTTTTGGCAGAGCAAGTCTTGTCCAGCTATAACTAATCCATTCCAAGCTCAGGTTGTTCCTTCAAACAGATGGAGTGAATTTATTTTTCTCTTGTTCTGTGAATGGCTCAGTCATTTCTGTGCTACTATAGTGACTTTGTATGGTAAATATGTAACTTATAAGACATGCTGGCATGAGTTTCTGATTTCATTTATAGCTTTGATCAATGGCATAGCACTTTGTTTCCAAGGTGGTAAAACTGGAATTAGATTTTCTGAGTCTTTTTATTTATGGCTGACTTCCTGTCAAGATCTTCCTTGGTAAACATCTGAGATGTTGCTTCTGTCTTTTGCATTACTTTGTGGTGTCCTTTCTCAATAAAGTCACTCTAGTGCCTCATGTCTGGCCGAACAGCATTTTCTCCTTCTTTTCTCCTCTGTCTCATCTCACTCTGCACGTCTGTCCTTGACATCTCTTATCTCCTTTGTAGATTTGCTGGAAACATTACCGTGTGTTCACATAATGCCTGCCTGGTGAAATGAGTTGAGATTACAGCTGCTGAGGAGGGACACTGTGCTTCCCAACTACTTCTGCCTGAGAGATCATGTATTTTTTTCTAGACAAAGGGAGAGACTTAGGTTACTGATCCTTTTCATGCTTTATGATGTTGCACATATATAGATAGCAGAGTTGACTTGTAAAACTGATGTTTCTTGGAATTATGAGGCTTAGTGTATGTGAGCTTTTCAGTGTATGTTCATGTTGCCCAAGAGAAACAAGACAGCCAGGAGAGGGTCGTTCATGTGGTGTTCTCATGACTGTTCTTCCTTAGAGCAACTGGGGAGTAACTAGGAATTGATTTCTGTGCCCACGCTTATCCTGCTCAGGGGAAGGTAGGTGCGGTGAGTGCCAGGGGGGGCAAGACTTGCAGGTTAGCTCTTTTGGTGGTAGAAGCCTGTTGCTCTCAGCTTGTTATTTCTTCTACTACTGCACCTTCACATTGCTTGATATTCCACACATTATCACCTGAAAGAGGGGGGAAGTTAAGACAGTCCTGGGAAAGCTGGGAACAATATGTCGCTAGCATCTAACAAGCAGACTGGTGCTGAGGGGATCCAGACCAAATGCATGTATTTGTGAGCTCTCCATGTTTTTTTTTTTGTTTTGGTTTGGTTTGGTTTGGTTTTTTTTTTCAAAACTGTGGTACAGGCTCTACAAATGTGGATACACTACAAAGAGTAAAATACAGATGTGACACCCTTCCAAGTCAGTCTTCCATGTCCCAGTGGAGATCCTAAATCTATCTATATTGCTATGTATTTCTTTTTTATTTTTATTCTGTAAAGCCTTAAACCTTTTCCATCAGCGCTCTGAACCCAAGCTGCCATAGCACAGAGGTAATGCCTCTAAAGTGAGCCTGTCCAAACTAATTTCATTGTCCTTGTTGAGTGAAGTGCAACAATTAAGCAGACAGCACAAATGGGTCCAGATAAATTGGGTATTTACAATTATTTCAGTTTGGATAATCTAATGTGATGTTCATTGTGCAGTTAAGAAATATGCTTCCCAATAAGGAACTCTTGCCTGTTGGGTGTAAACTCAGAGTAACTCCATGAACTCTTGCAGAGTTTAAGCTTCTTTACATCAGTGCAGCACAAATGAGAATCTTATCCTTTTCTTTAGATGCCCTGTAAAGCTGCCTCCTTTCAGCTGTGCTAGCATTTCAGAGATACAGCCAGGGGAGCTGGAAGGTCATTTCTCTCGTTGTTTTTTGTTTGTTTGTTTGTTTGTTTGTTTTTTTTTTTTTTTTTTTTTTTTCCCTGGACCAGGGTTATGTTGTTGAACTTGTTCACTTTGGGGAATCCAGCTTTCTTTGAGTGACTCTTTGCTCTCCAGCACTGAAAGTCTGACTGACAACTCGAGTTGCTCTCCAGATCTGGCAGTGCTGCTGACTTTCTGGACAGCATTGCAATCAGATCCTCTCATTACCAATGCCTCTCTTTCTTGATATTAGCACCTTGGGGCTGTATTTTGGCTTTCCACCAATTCCAGCTGAAAACTCATAGCAATCCCAGTTGAAAGGCAGGGGATTTATACCAGCAGATTAATGTTAAAAGGCAGATCACTGCTACTTTCTGCTTCATTTCTTTGCAGGATACATTGCTTCTCCTTTCCTTCTCCTGGTCTCCCTCCGCTCAAGCAACACACTGTGTTGCTGGGCAATCTTCACTAACTTAATCACATTTGGGCCCAGTGTCTTTTCCTGCAGACCTTGGAGTGTACAGTACTTACGCCTTGGTTATTAGTTTACACAATAAATGAAGCCCAATAGAAGAGGATAATCAGGGCTCGGAGAAGGCCACCACACTCGTTATCTGAGGAGGTTATGTTCAGCCTCTGTAGTTATTAATCATACTTTCCCATGCAGATAGCTGAAAATTGAGAATCACATTTATCCTCTTTGCTCCTCATTCTTTCACACTGATGTGCAAATGCTCTTTATAATCGTTGTTATTGTGGTTGTTCATAGCTCATCCAGTCAGTCAGGACTGCTCCTGAGATGTTGCTTGAAGTCTTGCACCTACCCGTAGTGGCTTGATGATACAGATCAGAGCCACTGGAGGTCTCTCCATTTATATCTCGGGAAACATCCTTGAGAGTCCTAGAAAGTCTCTGCTAGCTGTTATTGAATTCCAGTATCTTGTCCAGAGGCCAAGAGAGTTCTTAACAGAAGCTGACACTATTATAAGAGCCAAGTTTAACAGCAACCCTCTTGATTTCACTTGTTTTGCCTTTTAATATCAGCTCTAACCTTGAACTTAGACTAAGACGATATGTTACTCTGTGGCTTTTTGAAATCTAGCCCAATGCCCTTTTAATCAAAGTGAATGACCCTTTTTTTCCTTACTTCATTTTTTAAAGCACTTAAATAAACTGGGATAAAATCAGATCTGTACCAGATTTATTTAATTATTTATTTTAAATTTTAAAAATGGAAGTATTTATTCCA
>NW_010310063.1:4546-18432 GCF_000700745.2 Antrostomus carolinensis | reverse complement strand
TAGAAATAATTCTGTTTTATATCATTCTCTTTCAGGTAGCCTGTGCACACACACACACCAATGCCCTGGAAAAACTTAATCAAAAGCCAGATACTTGGGGAAGACAGTTGGAGTCTTTTCACCCCAGAAAGACGTTAGCCATGCAGTGTTTGCTTCAATAAAATTATGGCTAAAGCAACAGTTATCAACTAACTGAATTCAGTATACAGTGTCTGCACAACTATCCAGCTGCAGATCACATCAATGTACCACTGCTTTCATTTTTCTGAACACCCATTCCTTTTCTTTGTGTCTGCTGTCAGGTTTATAGAAGCTATTATAATTGTGCTCCAATTTTCTTCTTGTTCCACTTAAAGAAAACTGCTTTTCTGTAAGTGGGTTTAGCTTCTGAATCAGGGGCCAGGTTAGTGATACACAGAAATCCTAAACCAGTGAGTCCATAATATCTGTCATACAAACTTAAAATCACCAGTTCATCCAGTTGCTGAAACCTGGATTCACTTTTTTGAACCTGGAGTGTGAGTTACCATATATGTCAGTTTGTCCATCCTAAAATCACTGTTCAACCTGTGAGAAAAGGCACGTGTCCAGAATGAACAGTTAATACTATTTCTACTTTGACTGAAGCAAATAAAACTCTTAACTCTGATTTCTCTTTACAAAGTTTAAGTTCAAATGTGTCTGTTTCCCTCAGACTTGCAATGATAACACTACTGTGCAATGCTTATGCATTCCAAATGCTGTGCTTAGATACTGATTCAGCATATCTAGAAGAAATCAGCATTGCTGTCTTGACTCAGTCTACCAGTTTTTTCTGTCATCTCATGATCTAGACCCTCCCTGGACCCTCCCTCACACCCCCCCCGCCCCCCGCCTTCTTTCTTTTTATATTTTCCTTTTGTCCTAGCCTAGACAGTGTGCTTGATAATGCATGACTCTTGCTAGGGCCTTATGTTAGACTTTTTTTTTTTTTTTTCCTTTTTAATGAAAGCATTTTCTCTAGAAAATGTCAATTCAAGACCTTTCCATTTCAGGGATCAAGGTGTCTTTAGTTATGCATTTATTTGAGACTGAGTTTTTGGATCTGTTAGAAAATTCTTGTTCAAATGAAAGAGCCAGAAAAGCAGAAATCATCTCAAACACGCAGGCATGACATTTGCTTGACATATGGATCTTCCTTGACACAATTCCCTGCCTTACCAAATTCAAACTAAGCAGTGAATAGACATTGGATCTTCTCTGCCCACCCCCATTAAGTTTCGTACTCACCTGATTCTTGGCTATTTGAAGACAACATTTGCATATGTGCTTCCTTTATTTTCTCGTCCCTTCTATTTTTACAGAAATTACTAACTAATTTACCTGACATATGAAAGATTTTTTTGAGTGGATGAAGATTTAGATATGGATCATTAAGGCACAATACCAGACCTGGTTGATTTTAAGAAATATATATAAGGTCTTGACATGCTCTACAGCCAGGGGACTAGGCATACAGACTGGAAGTTTACTGTAGCTGACCTCAGATTTCATTAAAATGTTGGCAGCTCCTCAGTTATCTATCTCAAAACTGATCTTTGTCTTCCTTTAGGTGGGAAAGTGAGGCTGTGAGAAAGTGTAGGGAGAAAATACCCATGACAAAGTGTGGTTTTGAGGGCTGAGACAGAACCAGGATTTAAGAAACCTAGATTCAATACTTGCCTATGCGACAGAAGTCAATGAGCCCACCTTTGCCTTGGTAACCTACTTACAAAATGGAGCTAATTGACCTTTCCCCGCAGTTACCTCTTTGATTATTAAACATTTAGAGTTCTCTAGAGTAGGATTTTTCCTTTCATATGCATCTGTGTTTGTGTGCAGTGCTTAGCAGTAACAGCTCCTGCTTTTGACTGCAGTGTACTAGACATTTCCTGTGATGCTGACAAAAGATGATAACTCTTGGGAGGGAAAAGCTTTCTTCCAATATGAGGCGATGGCTCAGGATGATTCTTGCCTTTCAGAAAGGGACTGTCTCTTTCCTCTTTCTCATGATTGACCTAAAAATAAATAAGGGAAGAGTGACATTCTTACTATCGTGTGTGTTTTGTTATGTTTTGTTTTGTTCTTAAAAAAAAGAAAGAAAGGAGAATCTTTTAGACTCATGCTGTAGTTGTCCATACTGTATTTGACATCTGTAATAAAATTTGGGTCAGAAACACTTTTCAATAAAAAGAAGCATCCTACAAACAGCCTCATGCTTATATTATGGTCATGTCAAGAATAATAGAGACTATAGTCACTGCACTGAACCACTCCATTGTATTAAGTATTCCTCATTTCCCTCTTTTCTGCTTCTCTCCAAGAATTAATACGAGATGCCTATCATGTTCCACTACATCTCACCAAAGAAAGTAGAAAGGGAAGCTGGTTATCAGGGAGCAAGGCTCCTCAAAATTACTCTAGCATCAGTGAGCACAGGGAAAAGGTGGAGCATTTGCATTGTCTTGCTTGATCATATGTGTCCTCTCCTCAGTCGGGGTGAGAATTGCATTAAAGAAGGAGGGCTTTTGTCAGGGGAATTTTAGTTTTTTCTTGGTATTAATTCATGAGGAGGTTGCATGCTGGTGTTTTCTTGTGAATGAACAGTGTCCTGGAGAGAGAGGAGGTAATGACACATTGGCTTATGAAAGAGATAGTCCTAGGTAACTTCCTTTCAGTGTTGTCTCAAGACCTCACATGCAGCTCACAGGTGCACAGACTTTAGGTATTTTGACTGTATACAGAACAGATCCTATCTGTATTGTCTTAGCACTGAGATTCCCTGCCACAGCTGTACACTATCCACCCACACCAGAAAAGTTCATTTGCTATCACAGACCTGCACCCATCTCTGACCTGTTCATATCTAGGGATGGCTTTTGGCCTTGACTGCCTCATACTTCTTGCCCTACTAGTTCTGGATCAGTGCCCACAGCTGTGTGGTCGCCCAGGAGTCCTGACCTGCCTACCCTTTTGTATATAAGCATCTGTTTCTAGCCCTCAAGAATACTTTCAGTACTGACCTCAGTCAAGCCTAATTCCCTTCTGGTGAGACAACTGAAACAAGGAGGAGAGACCACAGAATTTCATTTCATTCATTTCTCTCAAAGGGTTTTGAAGTCAGGTCATGTAGATAAAGGAATTATTTGTTTCCAATTCTGTGCCCAGAGCTGCTCTGAGGTGCTTTCAGTGAATCCTTTCTGTTTCTGAATGATATTTTCTGGAGTACATGGTAAAATCTAGTTGCCTTCAGAGGTGTGACACCTGCTCTCCTCTATCCAAAACCCAGTTTAATTTGACCAATGCATCAAGAATTTAGTGTAATCTGCTTGGTGCCACACACCTGCACTTTCTTTCCTTTTCCTTCTCTCTTCTTCTTTCTTTTTCCAAAGCCTGGTGACATTCTTTGCTATACTTGAGGTGCTAGCGTAGATCAAAGTCCTCCCAGGATCAAACAACGTGCTGCATGCAATCCTTACGGTTACAAACAAGGTCTTTCACTGACAGAAACACGTTTCTGTGCTGCACTTTCAGCAGTGTATCAGACTTGATTCAAGGGTAGCTTTTGATTTCACAAGAAAATTATCTTCTACCCTTCCCCAGAATTCTTCAGAGGGAGGGGGAAAAAAAGCCTCAGATTGGCTGAAAGAAAAGGGAGAACAGCTTTCTTGAAACTTGGAGGGAGACTTAATATACCCATGCTGTACATTTTGTTCGTCATATCAAGTAGAAGGTAGAGAATTTCAACAGAGGATAAGTATATCTAAAGTAAAAAGCAAGAAAGAGAAAATTGCCTGAGTGTTCGTTACATCATTCTGATGGTATTATTAAATATCTTGTGGTCCTCCCTTCCCTATAAGATTTTCACTGTTCATCTAGCCCTTCAATATAACCCTTGTTGTTTGAAGTGATAGATGGGTCCAGAATATGTTTTGAAAGTTGGATGAATGGTTTTCAATACAGGATACTAATAACTATAGGCAACTATTTTGGCTGAGTATTTTCTTCTTACAGCTTCAAGCAAACCTTCAAAGGAGATGCACTGAAAATATAAGTATAAATGTATAGTTTTCTGACTAGCTTGGATCTTTTATATTCTGTCTCTTGGGGCTTCTGAAAAGCTTTCTGAAAATTAAAGTGACGTAGGCACTGAAAACGGAATGCAAATAATAATTTTGCAAATCCCATTAGTAGAGATTCACACTACCTTCCAGTACTCTGAAAATACTATTTCCCATATAACCTGGGTTTTTGTTGTGTGTTACTTTTCATAACATTTGATAAAAATCTTCTGTTTGTACCTTGGTAAAAAAAAGTAATGTTTTTCTTCGGTACTTCCTAGACAGTCAGGAAAATGCAAAAGTAAGGAGTATAAATAATAAGTAATACCCCTCTCCACATTAATGCAAGAAAAATCCATATTTTTACCTAGGGAAAATAATTACTGATTAATATTTCTGAACAAATAATCCTCATACCCTGTAATTCACCATCTGTTATTGAAACCCAATCAATAAAAATCTCTTTTTCATAATTAAGTTCAGACATGTTACTGTTTACTCATAGTGTTACTGGGTTGGGTACTGTCCTGGTTCATCCTGATATATAGCGATGGAAAGAAACACTCACTTATAAGTGGCATACAGATGAAACTTATTGCTTTCAAGAATAAAATGAGAAATCCTCCCTTGATGCCTACTTCATCAAGGTCTGTTTATTTTCCAGAAGAGTTTTGGTTTCATTCCTAGCTGGTATTTCTTCTCTAATTTTGAGCATACACTTTTCTTAGGGTACAAGTAGCACACAGGTCCTCAGAAGACTGGAAAATATGTAGATGATATACTCTGAAAAACTCTTTGTCAGGAAGTAGAAGACAAGAACCCATTTCAGTGTGTGATTACTTGTTATGAGATCACATACTTGGTGATTTTCCTCAATGGCCTCTCTTTTAGAGTGCATGCAGGGTAAATAACTGTTAATTTCCCTGCTGCATAAAGTTTATTTTCTGTCTAGTCTGAAGTGAGGAGGTGCTAGTACCCCTCAGAAGAGTTGTTTTGTTTGTTGGTTTGGATGAGACATTCAGGAGAAAAAGTTCTCTAATCAGCACATACTCAAAGTGAGAGAGCAGCCCGCCTTTCTCTCCCAGGTTTAATTGCTTCACATTCCTTCCTCATGTGCTTCGCAAAGTAAGCTACACTAGGGTTTAAGTTTCTTTCACAAGAAAAAATCCTCCCTATTCTTTACAGATAACTAAGGTGGTAACTCAGATGCACTGCAACACAGGAAAAAAATTGTTAAAACAATGATGAACTCACATTATTGACTGAAAATCCAAACTTCCACAAGGCATGAAATGGTTACTAAAAAACAGTATTAATGTGTACATACATGCATTAGTATGAGGAAATGTGTGTAATGTGGGGAAATGTGTGCAATATGAAGAAATGTGTGTAATACTTGGGAAGCATAGAGGGATGTTCAGGAATGTGAATTCTGATGACTTTATCTAAGTTTTAATTTTAATCTAAATAGTAACAATCTTTCAAATCCTTTTTGTGGATGACTATCCACCTCTGGATCATAATCTCACCTCCTTGCTTTCCCTCAAAGAAATGCTTACAACAGGAAATCCAGGAAAACAGTTTTATAGGAAATACGAAAGATGGTATGGCTAAATGGAATTAAAATTTGACTTTTTTGAAAGGAATAATTAATAGTATTTCAGATTCTCTATGAAAATGAGCAATATAGAAACTTCTTTCAAAATACACTAAAGCAATTTCATGTAATGAAAGCACCTTCATTTGAATGAAAATACTTCTTGTAATTCTGATTAAGATTTAAATTTATCAAAAAATAAGTAAAAGAATGATTTAAAATTAATGTAAAAGAAAAGGAGGACCCTCACTAAACTGGAATACTTTAAAAAGTGCTGAAACACTTTTCAGTGGGGAAGGGGAAGACTAACAAGGCGAGATTGGTAAAATCCTGTTATATTAAACTCTCTAGATTATGACCTGGACTGTGTGGACCTGCTCAGCATAGTCCTCAAAGGGCTGGCAAGGGAAACACTGACAACCTTCCACCACACACTTATTCATCACCACAGGAAAACCTTTCCACCGGTCAGACCTCAAACTGCTCTACATGACTGAGGTTGCTGAGGCATCTTTCTCACTAGCTTCCTATTTCCTTGCTGAGGTTCAGGATGTTGGGCTGGGTAAAATGTTTCACAATCCTTGACACTGATCCCTGGGCATTCAGTGCAGACTTCAGGTGATCAGAGCTGAGATTGTTCTGATTGGTCTGGTAGTGAAACCAACCATGGATATGGCTCTAATGATGTGAGGAACCACTTTTCTTTGGGGTAGGTGGGGCTTTCCATGAATGTGTCGGAGACAGTGAGATTTACTACAGAAATATGATACATCTAGTAGCATATGGCTTGTGTGCAGATGTAGTGTATCTGCTTGTTGTTAACTCACCGATTAAAGCACAATTTTATTTTTCCACAAGGAAGACTATGAGGAGGCTCTTCATGTTTTACCTGTTGCTGTATTTGACATCTCTGTAGATTAGTCAATTACAAATGACTCACTTCTGTGCAGAGAACCCAACTTAGTATTGGGGGAAGGGATGAAGTAGTTTGGATTTTTTGGCAATAGGAGAGTAGATTTTTCTTCAATATATGTTCAGTATCTGTTTTGTTCTGTTCCCATTGGAACTGGTGAAAATACTTCATCTGGATTCCCTGGAAGTAGATCTAAGTCAATAGCATAACAAACCCCCACTTTCTGTAGTGTCCATTTTCACTATATGTGGGAGGAAGTGGAACAGGGCTTAGTGAGTTTTCTCCCAAGTCTTGCTAACAATGGAGCTCTTTTATTTTCAAGGAAGCTGTTTTTCTTGTACTGGGAAGCTGGTGGGAGTTGTGCAGTGAGTAAGTGAACACCATTCTCAGCAGCTGGCTTGGTGGCGGCAGACATGCAAGTTAAATTGGAAAATGCTGTCATGTGATTTGGCTTTTAGATTAAGCTAAAGCGGGTGTGATATTCTGTCATTTCAGTGTTTTTGTATGAGCTCACTGATCTCAGCCTCTTTATCCAGCTATTACCTTTCCTTGTCCCAAAACCTCTCTCCCTGGGATTTAGTACTTTAACTCTAGGCTAGCTGGTTTGGCTTTCAAAAGCCAGAGAGAATGAAAAGTAAATTATAGACAACCTTATACACATCCAAGGCCATCCTACAGTTTTCTGGGTGTATTCAGCTTTGACTTTTTACCATGGTTTACTGACTGTTCTGTAATGTAGAGAGCCCTGATGTGTGATCCTACAGGCTATGGACAGTTGTTCACTGTTGGACTTGAGTGGAAAGGGTGAATCAGATTATTGCCCATTGGTTTTACAGTCTTACCTGAATGTTCCTAAACTGGCTTTATGCACAGTCAGCTGGGTGGTTGAAGCTAATTGAATTGCTGATCTGTACAAACCTAATTAATCTGAGCCTGAAACCAAGAATACTGTCTCCCTGTACTGTAAAGAGATGCACAGGTGACTGTGGCATTGCTGCCATAAGCTAGGTAGGGCTTTGTAGTTGAGATGCTCACCTGTAGCTAGACTGGCTGGATGCTGCTAACCTCAGATACCACAGAAGTCTGGCTGGGCTTTTACTATTCTTTACATCTGCAGAGCAGGTATTAACACTTTGAACTCCTGTTCTCACACCTAATAACACAGATGACAGTGTTTCTTTTGTAAATGCTTCTCTGTATTTCCCAGGTGGCTGCCTGAGAGGAGGAGAAAGCAGGGAGCAATGCGGACGTAGTATCCATTTCAAGAACCTGTACACAGGCTGTTGTTTGCTATCTGGAAATGAAAGATTCAAGCCATACTTTCAGGCAAACACTCCATGGGATATAGAAATAAAGCAATAGCACTTCAGCATTTCTCTTTGTACTTAGCAACTTAAAACTCTGATCATTCCTGTTCTGCAGTAAATAGAAGCAGTAAACCCATCTGCTAATTTGCTTCTCAGTGATCCTGGGACAAAATGCAACCCCATCCTGGGACTTGAGGTTTTGAGTTTGTTCCTAGGTTACCGATGAGAAATAAGAATTATATTGGGCAAATTGCTTCTTTTCTCTGAGACTTGGGCTTCCACCTGTAAAAGGAAGACAAAGCTCTTGAACTCTATTGTAAGGTAGCATAGAAAGATCAAATATTTATTACCAGGGACACTGCCCACCCTGCACAGGAGAAACTATGTTTTTTTCTTAATCATTTCACTATTGTCAGGTGCTGGCAAGAACTGCTAAAACACCAACTGTTTCCCCACCTCTTGGCTTTTAAAAAGTGTAAGCCCTTAAAATAAATTTGAAAAACACCAACCAAGCAAAAACCTGAATTTATCATCACTTGGTAGGTCTGGATAGGGCTATTCATGAGAACAATCCAAGGGCCTTCACCTTGACTTCCAACATAGTTTGATGTGATTTTAATCTGATTATTAGACTCTCTGAACATCTTGCAAGCTTGTAAAAGATACATTGCTGGCAGAATCATTTTCGTTACTGGGGAAACTTTTTGTTGTTGTTGATGTATGTGTTGCCTGCCATAAATACTCATCTGAGAGGCAAAGGTCATTTGGTAGCTGCTTAGCAGCTTTACTTTCTGAAATGAAACTCCAGTGTGTTGGATCTGCAGCAGAAAGCCGGGAGTGTGAAATAGATGAGGGAAGATGTTTTCCTTAACATTGCAGCAGTCAGATTATTTTCTGGCTTTTTTTTTTTTTTTTTTTTATCTCAATGTTGTGTTTTGTTGTTTTTCACTTTGTTTTGTTTTTTTTCCTCTTGATATTCAAGTTCCAGTAAGAGGTGCAGAAGGGATAGCCTTGGTAACTAAGCCCCCTGTGTTTATTTACAGGGCTGCACAGTACAGCCTGTGGCATTAAGGGATGCACTCCCAATGCCATGACCTTCTCCTGTGCCAGCCCAGGGGATTTATCTGCAGAGCAGCAGATGCAAATTTGGGGGCTTGTTTGCTAAGCTAACCAGAACAATTTGGTAACCAAGGACAATGGGTAATCAAACCTTGACTTAGGAATTTCATTATGTGTACAGAAATGAGCCTGAAGATCAAACTGAGATTCTGGCATATGCTTGCTGTGTAACATAAATGTACCCTAAACAAAAAAAAAAAAAAACAAAAACAAACAAACAAATAATTTCAGCCCCTGTGACCCATGCATTTCTCAGTCTACTTCTATGAAATTTAGTAGTGTAGGTACCAACTTCTGCTAAGGCTTGTAGTATCTTTACAAAACTCAGCACCTCATGTGACCTGAGAAGTCAGATTAGGTGATATAGCATCAAGTGCTCACCCTAAACTTTATTTATTTCATTTGAGGCACCAGCTTATTTCTCTACACGTCTTCTAACTAGCCTCAGTATAGGATCATCTTGTTTCCAAATCTTCCACAAGCTTATATTGGGGTCAATACTGGGGCAAAAAAGTTGCCACTGTTACAGTCAACAAACCTGTTTTGTCCTTGGTGCTTGAATGGCATCCACTTCAAGTGCATGGGGATTCATTCATATATATACATATATCCACAAACAATAAAAAAAAAACAAAAAAAAAACAAAAAAACAAAAAAAAAACAACAAACCAAATCAAAATGGAGGAGCCTTAAACCTGTCATTTAAAACAGTTTTTCACCAGACATTTTTGAGAAGTTAGCATTTTTGATCATGAAAACTGTTACCATCAACAGCAGTGACAGAACTGTCAGAGTAATAGCAGCTCCTAGCTACAGGACCAACCATCTACCATCTTCCAGCAGTGAATAGAAAGTGGCTGGTGATACGTAATTATAGGAGCTACCTGGGTGCAGGACCTGTAGTGCACCGGTTCTCTCTTAAAATTGTGACTATTTCCTTTTCTGTTTAAAACATAAGCTGCTGCCAAATCTTATAACCACAGATGCTGGAAAAATAAACAAACAAAACTTTTTCTTGTCCTGGAAAGCACTGAAATATTTTCTGAAAAAAAAATATTGCTTTCAACATATTTCTTATTATGACAGTGTCTTAGATACAGGACAGTATTTTGACCAAGATGTTCTGTTTATCCTGGTTTGATGACATCTGGGATTAAAAACCAATAAGTAACCTGCTCTGAAACTGGTAGAAAACTCTCCTCTAGAATCACATCTAAGCACTGGAAAATATGCAGTGATATTTCTTCTCTTAAAATGTTGATCTCTTCAGAGGAAAGAAATACAGTTCAAAACCTTGAAATGTTTGTTAAATTGAATGGGTTTTTTTCTGGCCAGCCCTGGTCATGGGAGGTCATGCAGATGATCTCTAGCAGACTGACACTGGTAGGCAATTCTTGGTGCAGCTCCTGTGCTGCACACCTAAGCTGCTGACCACAAGGAAAACTCCTCTGAGTGTACGTGACCTACCATGACCCAAGCTGGCACACTGATGCTAAAGGACAATTGGTGTCACCCAGCTGCTAGAACAACTCTCAATCTGGACATTTTTCTCTGTTGCATAACTAATGAGCTATGCCTAGCTTTCTGGTTGTGTAAGGAAATTTACCCCAACTGCTATTATTACTTTACAAAAAGAAAGTGGACACCTGAGTCAAAAAGTGGCATTTTGCATTGCCTCATCTGTCCTAACTTCAGACTTATGAAGGTTAAATGTTTAACTTTCTTCTACAGCCATTGGAAAGCAGTAACTGAGTGTGGTCAGTCATCCCACCTATTCTTTTCCATTGAATAGAGAGTGACCCAAGACCAATGGCTTAGGCTGCCTAAGTGATGTTAAGTGAAACTGCACTGGTAACGTGGCTTGTGAATTAAATCTGATACCCCGGTGCTGTGCAAACCAGTAGCCAGTTCTCCAAAATGAAGCAAGTCAGAAAGTAAATTTTCATCCTATTAGTCCACATGCTTAGAAGATTTAACATTATGCCGCTTGTATAAGCTCTTCACTGTCTTATTAAACTATTTATCTGAAGCAACTTCATATTTTCTTTTAGGATAAACTGAAGATAATGCAATGTGCTTGTTTTAATTTGCAAGGTTAACTGATCTAATTATCTGTGTGTGTTTATTTAAATCCTTTTGAGCACTAGGCAATTGCAGGTGGCTGCTTTGTATTCCACCAACAGGAAATCTCTTAAAATGAGATGATATAGCTCAGTGGGTCTTCTTGTATAAAGGATTTTCTAATAATGTATGAATTTATTAAAGACAAAGATAAATAGAGGGTTTATTTACATTAAACAAATCATAAGGAACTATTTTTTCCTTAAACTAAGAAGGCCAAATGACATCTATTTTTACTATGTTAAAGGATTTTCCATATTCTGCAAAGACATTAGATACCAGCATGATGGGTCAGAGCTTCTGACAGATATTTCCATTCTTCTGTCAAAAAAGTTTTTTAGTGTTTGTGAGTTAGTATTTTTGCAAATATTGTGAAAACTTGAAGACTTCAGTGATGCAAAAAGCAACATCACAGTACTAAACTGCTTCCAGTTGAATGAGTGGAAATTTTGCGTTTTTCTGTTGCTATATGTCTAGTAATTTCAAGAAAAGAAACGTGTTCCTACAGATGTCTAGATAACATCTAAGCAAAATTGCAAGAACAGGGATATTTTTTCTCCTCCATTCCTTACTCACGTAGTGATGACAATATCCTCTTCTACTTTTTACATAGTCTAATAGAACTGCAAGCCCAGTGGCTTAAGTTTTCACCTTGTTTTCTTGCCTTCCACACGCTTGAGTTCTTCAATGCTGGAGAGACTCCTACATGATGTTTGAAAAGTCATGGTAGTCAGATGAAGCCCCTATTGTCTGGAAAAACGGAAATGTTGCCCCCATTTTTAAAAATAGTAGAAAGGAGAACTCTGGGAACTACTGCCCTGTCAGCCTCACCTTTGTGCTTGGGAAGATCATGGAACAGATCCTCCTGGAAGTTATGCTAAGGCACATGGAGGACAGGGACATGATTCAAGACAGCCAGCATGACTTAGCCAAGGGCAAGTCCTGCCTCATCAACCTAGTGGCCTTCTACAATGAAGTGACTACATCATTAGTAGACAAGGGAAGAGCTATGGATGTTGTCTGTCTGGAATTCTGTAAGGCTTTTGACATGGTCCTCCACAACACCCTTCTCTCTAGATTGGAGACATAGGGATTTGATGGGTGGACTGTTTCGTGGATGAGGAACTGGTTGGGTGGTTGCATCCAGAGTGTAGTGGTCAATGGCTCAGTGTCCAGATATAGATTGGTGAAAAGTGGTGTCCTTCAGGGGTCCATTTGGGACTGGTACTATTTAATATCTTCATTAATGACATAGAGAGTTCATCCTCAGTAAGTTTGCAGTTGACACCAAGCTGAGTGGTGCAGTTGACACACCTGAGGGATGGGATGCCATCCAAAGGGACCTTAACAAACTTAAGAAGTGGGCCTCTGTGAACCTTATGAGGTTCAAAAAGGCCAAGTGCAAGGACCTTCCTGGGTTAGGGCAGTCCTCAGTATCGGTACAGGCTAGGGATTAGGGCATAGAGAAGAACTTGGGGGACTAGTGGATGAAAAGCTGGACATGAGCTGGCAATGTGCACTTGCAGCCTAGAAGGCCAGTCATATCCTGGGCTGCATCAAGAGAAGCGTGGCCAGCAGGTCAAGGGAGGGGATTCTGTTCCTCTATGTTCCTCTGGTGAGACCCCACCTGCAGTGCTCTGTCTAGCTCTGGAGTCCTCAGCACAGGAAAGACATGGACCTGCTGGAGAGGGTCTGGAGGAGTGCCACAAAAATGATCAGAGAGTTTGAACACCTCTCCTATGAAGAAAAGCTGAGAGAGTTGGGGTTGTTCAGCCTGGAGAAGAGAATGCTCTGGGGACACCTTATTGTGGTCTTTCACTACTTAAAGGGGGCCAATAAGAAAAATGGGAACAAATATTTTAGCAGGGCCTGTAACAATAGGACAAGGCATATTTGCTTTAAACAAAAAAGGGTAGATTTAGACTAGATGTAAGGAATAAATTTTTCACAATGAAGGTGGTGAGACACTGTCACAGGTTGCCCACAGAGGTGGTTGAAGCCCCATCCCTGGAAACATTCAAGATCCAGCTGGACAGGGCTCTGAACAGCCTGATCTAGTTGAAGGTGCCCCTGCTTACTGAAGGGGAGTTGGACTAGATGTCCTTTAAAGGTGCCTTGCAACCCAAACCACTCTGTGATTCTGTGTTACTTAGCCTAGACATTCTACTTACAAAAACTATTTTGCTATCTGGTATTACACCATGTGGTTGCAAAATAAAATGTGATACAGAGATCCAGCTATCTAGCTGGCAGAGTTAAGTCCAGTACTGTCTGGAGAGAAGGGGGAATTGTTAGCTCAGGTGCTGCGTGAGTATGGACAGACTGCCTACAGGTCAGAGCGGTCTCACATCCACACCTCTGCCCTCGGTTCCCTTGATCTTTCAGCTCTGGGATTAGCTTGAACAGAACTAGCCTGTGCCTGTCCGCTCCTGACACTGCAAAGTCACCCAGGTCCACAGATTTTGCAGGGCCAGTACATTTCTTTTGTTTGTGCTGCAGAAGGTTTTCTCCTAGTAACTGTACATTGACTCTTAATACTCACCATATTAATGAATTACTGTGTTCCTCCTATCAGTTCACAAAGCCACCTTTGCTAAACAGATGGAGACTCATTTGCTCTGTTTCCTGAGCGTTAGCTCAGTGGCCCAGCACATCCATCTTATCTTTTGGGAGCTTTGTTCACTTTAGCAGAGCTGATATCTTGCTTCACTTAAGCACCTGCCAGTGATAAACAGAAGAGAGACAGGTGC
>NW_010310063.1:0-4509 GCF_000700745.2 Antrostomus carolinensis | reverse complement strand
CCATTTGATCAGCGATATGAATTGCTGATGGATCGCTCTATTGATGCCACATCTCACCATAAAGGGAACTGGCAGAAGTCCTTCCCCAGTTTGGGATGTTTTGAAAGCTTGACTGGCTGGGGCATTACAGAATATGCTGCAGTGAACAGTTATGCTGTGGCTAGTAAGTAAAACAGAACTGCTTTCAGATGGAGTTGTGTATATGGAAGGGCTTACTTTTACTGATCCTGCTTACATTCCAGTCAGTCTTTTATATGCTGTCAAAACACAGAGCCAAAATCTGAGGTCTTTCCTTGGGTTCTATGTGGTCTTTACTTGAGCAGAGCTTTCATAAAGTGAGCAAAATCTAAATAAGGCTGTCAAGGCTTTGACCTAGAGTATTTACTCACATGAGACCCGGTGAGAATTGCAGACTTAATACTACGTTGCAAATGTAAGCTTTTCAGCACGTTCTCCTGTGCTCTGACAAAGTTAATTGTCTAATCTTGACACCAAGTGCCCTGTACTTTTTAAAGAGGTTTATGCATGAGACTAATTACGTGCTGTTAATTTGGCTGCTAGCAGCTTTCTGCTTTTAGCATCTATTGGATTCAGAAACCATACAGGGTGGCATTTTCATGTAACTAGTGCAAGGGCTGTGAACTGGATGCTAAAAGACAAAGACAGCAAATACCAGTGGAATACTCTGAAAGAGGAGGAAAGCATCAAATCCCTCAGCCTTTGTCCTGGTGACAAGAAATACCAGGATATATAAGCCATAAGTGCACTGCATAGAGAAATTTTGCCAGTGTGTAGGTGCTCTCTTAATGTAGACAGAGTATACAAGTAAAGATTACCACTTCCAATAACAATTTGCAAGTGGAAGGAGAGAGTATCTGGATGTAAGGGAGGGGCAGGGAGGCATAGGGGGGCACAGGTTGGGCCAGGCTAGTCCCATCAACACATTTGAAATTTCACTTGTCTCTCATGCATTGGAGGCACCTTTAAAATTACTGATATCTTGGCATTTAAGCTTTGAAATGAGACAGACTTATGAGTTACCTAAATTATTGAGGACATACTAGTCTGTCACAGCTAAGGTGCCTCAAAATCTGAACAAAGCCCTTGCACAGCTTCTGGAGATGCTCAGTCATACTTTCCCCTCACAGTTTTCATCAGACCTTCCAGTGCCTGCAACTGGCAGGGAGAAAAGGGGTTTTGCACAGTCTGTGCTTTTGTTCTCCCTCTAGAAATCACTGTGGAAAGATAATCAGCTTTGTTCCAGAGAATCTTTACTGTACTGTTTCCTCAAACTATATATATTTTTTATTTATTTATTTATTTGTTTGCTTGTTTGTTTGTTTATTTATTTATTTATTTATTTAAGAGTTGAGGGGGAAGGCAAACTGTGGTGGGAATCAGACTAATATGACAGCAATTTGTAGGTGTTTGGGGGCTGGGGGAAGTCAGAGGTCCTCCTGTGTTAAGATCATGTTTATCATGTCATTCCTATTTTACGTGGAATGTCTGTGAAAGATTTTAAGATGACATTGAACTAATACGATGCTTTGTGCGTAGAGGAAGGCGGCTGTCCAGATGTTTTTATTTTGAAACTGTTAAAGTAGATCAGAGCATCTGTAATTGTTTTTGATAAGTAGCTGCACAAATACACATTAGGATTTTGCCAGAACAGTCTCTGATTTGTAGTTTGGGAATCAGTAGACCATGGGCTGTCCCACCACATAATACCGACGGGCTCTTTAAGTCTGGGTTTGGGAATGATGAACCCTGATTTTGGATTTCCAGCTGAATTTCAAAGTTCAGCTTTGAAATCAGCTGATTCTGGCATGGTGTAGCTCTGAGGCTGTTGGTCTTCAGACAGCAGTCCAAGACTTTTCTGAAACCCAAAGCAACCAGAAGAAAGCAGACGTCTCTGCAAAGAAAAGTGTAAAACAAATTTCTTAGTAGCTCCTCTGATGCTGTAGGCCTGATTGTTAGGAGGACCTGTGGAATCATTGAAATGTTCTTTATATGGCAAATTCCCAGCTGGCATAAAAATCAGGCTGTCAACAGACCTATTTTGATTAGAAATAAAAAAAAAAATCTAGGAGCTGAGAGCTGAGAGGTGAAGAATATTTTTCTTCCTCTGAGACACTGTAGTGTCTTAAGTCTGTCGAGCTATCACCAAGCACCTGTGAGCTTTTTAGAGGCTGTAAGTGCAGCTTTACCTGAGCAGGGAGGTAAAATAAATGCATATGTTGATGGATGCATAGCCAGTGCCTTTTTTTAAAGAAGTAGGTGCTGCATGAAGTTGGAAAACAAGAAAATGAGGAGGCTTGGTTTCTGAAGATAGCTCTGCTGGGCAGGAGAGAAGCGTTAGCATGGGGGTGGCTGGTACCCCACGCTGAGAGGAAGAACAGAGAAGAGCCTTGGAGGTGGACAGGGGAGTAAGTGAGCCTGCTTGAGCCGAGCGGGAGGCAGCAGGCGGAGGAAAGTTCACTGCCTGCTTAATTGCAGGGGGTGCCACAGTCCCACTGTGTACACAAAACCCTGTCAATAGCACTGAGGCGCCAGCGTGTTAATTAATGATTTACTTACACTGACCCTTGACCCTAAGGCAAATAAGGGGGATTTGTTTTGCTTCTATTAACTCCTTGGCTTGCTGAGCAGAAGCCCTGTAGTCCCCAGCATCATGTGGCCACGCAGGAGCTACGTGTGTCCTTCATTGTGTGAAAGTCCAGCTTGTGATGGAGGGGAATTGAATCCGTCAGCCCACTTCTGCTCTGTCTCCTCATCCCTTTTCCCATGGAGCAGCACCTCCACACATTTGGAAAGAATTGCTGCTGGTTTACACCACAAGAAGGGAACCAGGCTTGGTCTGTTACAATTGCAGGGTGGATGATTCCCTTGTTCCACCTATCTTCTTGCACCATTGTGTTTCCCTGTGATCTTCCATTGGTCCATGTGTATCCCTGACCATTTGCTCTGTGTGAGATCAAAATCTGGTTCTTCATTTCTGTGTATCTCCTGAATCCGAACTGCTCAGTACTGTCCAGAAAAGCAAGCTTGAATCCATACATTTGCCTACTCTCCTGGTTCTTGTTTTGAAATGGACCCAGTGAGTGTAAAGAAAGCGCTGCAGAGAGTGCGAGGAGGATGGAGAACAAGAAAGGGTCACCAAGGTTCGTCCCCAGGCACCTTTTAGAGGTAGAGACTTCTAGGTCTATGCCTAACCACTGGAAGAGGAGGACAGTGATAAGACAAGGGACTTCTCAGGGTGTTCTGTATGAGAGCAAAGGGCTCTGGGCCTCCTTTTGCCCATTAACTTAAAAGTGTATGCTGATGTGGCAGTGTGCATGGTGGTAAGGTAAAAGTGTACAACAGCATCTGCAGAGAGCTGGATGCCACTTCCTAGCAGTAGAAATGGAGATAGAAGTCCTGATAGAACCTCAGGGACACCTGCTGTAATTATCACACTTGGTTTGACCAAATGGCTTCCAGCAGAGCCTGGAGTCTGACCTGTGACTGGTGTCAAAGCCAGCTCTCAGTCACAGCAATGTCATCTCAAATGACGACAACCAAGCCTCTTATCCTCAAGCCCACACTGAGATTCAAGTCCCCAGATCCCATGCACTAGAAAATTAAGATCTAAGTAACTGTTGGGAAAGCAAGAGGAGCAGCACTGACCTCTCCTTCCCCTGAGTGGTAGGATAAATACATTACAGAATGTAAAGAGCTTGATACTATGGAAATAGGAACTCTATAAGTTACTTAGTTCACACACATGCAACTCCCAGAGGGTGTAACTAGAGTTGTTCTGGTTTTTTAGTATTATTGCTTCAGGCATTACACCTGAAAATGCCAGATGTACTTAAATCAAGTGCAATGGTGTCACTGCATAGTAATAGTGTTTTATCAGGGGGACGGACTGGTCTGCTTTCTCTCTCAAGAGTGTTTGGAAGAGTATGATGCAGAGTGGATTGGAAGGCAGATGGGTTCCTCTCTACTGGAGGATTACATTTTTATTAAAGTAGCTGGTTGTTGCTTCAGCGGAGGGCCAGTGGCAGCTGCTGTGATCAATATAATTGTGCTTTTTATGTAAGATTTACTCTTGCTCATCCCAGTTTTGCCGAGAATGTTCAGCTTGCAATCGATAATGAGCCATGATGGCAAAGTAGTTCGTTTCAATTGAATTTGGTACCATTAAAAATGTTAAAAAAACCATTGTCTCTTCTACTTTTTTGTAGAAAAAAGCTTTTTGATGATAAAATTTGGTGCTGTCCTAGCAACCCACCAGAGTGAGAACAACCATTTGTGTCTCTCTTGCCAATGCTGATCTAAGGCTAGCATGGCTGAATTCAGCAGCTCATAGCACCACGTTTAGGCTGGCCACCACACTGGATTGTGAGTGTAATTTCCAAAGGCCTGGTACATCCCAAGTGCTGACCTGTGCAACAAGCCTCTTTATGTTGTTCAAATTTACCTTCCAGAAGAAAAAGGAATTTTATTTGGTTTTTTTTTTGGGGGGAG
>NW_010310062.1:0-17144 GCF_000700745.2 Antrostomus carolinensis | reverse complement strand
TATATATACACACACACACACACACACAAACCTTCAAAAGCACTCAATTCTGTAGCTGTGAGATGAACAAAACCAGATTCTTAAAGATTACAGCCTAATTGTTTAATACAGTTACCCAGGTACACATACTTTACTAAAAAATGCTTGACCTGTTTTCCCAAGGTTTAAACCAAAGTCAGAAAATACTTTATAAATGGAAATCTTTCCATCTGGGGGAGAGGGAGGAGGGCTGGCATGCTACATTTTAAGAAACCCAAACTACTAAATATTGTATCACACTCAATCATTTAGAAGTTATCAACAACTAAAGAAGTTTTTATGCTATTCAGTTTTACATAGATGGATTTACATGTAATATTTATGCACGGTTTCTATAAAACTGGGTGGAGCTGAATCAATCTATAGAGTTCAATAGTGAACTGCATACTTTCTACAGAATTGCTACACCAATTAACAGATCAAATCTTGCCAATATTTTCCAGGTGGTAGTAGTTCCCTTCATCTCAAGTCAGAAATCAGTGCCTTTTAAAAGATACTGCAAACAGTACAATATCCTCCCCTGACCTGGAAAAATCTTCAAGAAATGTAGCTTTATCTCTTTTATCTGGAATAATACACACATTTAGTACTTTCTGTTTTAATATCATGGTTGGATAAAATCATACAAGACAAACATCTACTCCATTAGAAATGCCCAGGCTAGCTCATAGATGTCATCCAAAAGTCTGCCTAAAAATAGGCCTGCCACTATGCTTAAAATTAAGAATTGTTAGAAAATCAAGTTGGCATTTGATACAAACACAAGATATAAAATATTTCCCTGTATCACTATCTCATTTAATTAAGGTTGAAAATTCTACTTTAAATATAAAATTCAAAAGGTTAAAAAGCTGTATAAAAATAATTCCTGGTTTGAGTAAGAGGCAGAACATCCACCGAATTCATTGACTGAACTTCTTGCACTCTCAGTTTCACATCAGGGTTACTCATTGTTCGACTCTGTAATCTCAAAGGTCTTTTCCAATCAAAATGATTCAATGATTTTCTCAGAAAAAGAGTAAAGGTTTGAAATATTCAGAATTCTGACTCTTCAATCTCGATTCAGAAGAATATTAACAGCAATCCCAAAGTTTTCTTATGTATCCACCCAGATAGCTACTATTAACAAATGCAAATAGGAATGACAAAGGAATCTGCCAGGAAGCAAGGAAATACTTCATTGCTCTAACATTCCACAATGCTCATTTCAGCCAAGAGGTTTTTTTTATGGCCAAGTGTTGTCAAGATAACGAAGAAATGAATAACAGAATCAAAAAACCCACACTCCCATCAGACTGAAGTGGTCCTATTACTTACTTTTTTTTCCTACCTCTTTAATTTTGTTATTTCATTTAGAAAAGTTCTGTACATTAATAGATTATGTTACTTTAAGATTACCCAGAAGTAACACGTTATCCTGATGTTATCTCTAGTGTTAAAAAAAGTTATAGCTTCGGTTTCTTTAACTGCTAGAGCTCTTTTCTCTAGGCTTTATTTTCTCCATTTCCAAAACTAACACGGTTCTAACATAGTATTTATGTTATTTTGCTAATATGTTTCACTTCATTCTGTTGCCTAAAATAGATTTCAATGCAAGTAGGTCCTACCTTAAAGTAACATTGTCTGCAGGCTTTGATTTAATCACAAGATTAACATAAATGAAGGATAAAGTTACTTATGAATTTTTATGTATTTGTATATACTTTCAGCATATGTATGTGTATCTTTATATACTGAGCTATATATATGTATTTTTTAAGACTTCTATAATTAATCAAGCATACTACAGTATCTTAAAATGTAGGGCACAAAGCATATAGACAATGCAGACTAAGGTACTTGGCAAAAAGGTAATGCACTGTGCCAATTTTTCACTGTACATCACTATAAATCTCATTTTCATTTGTGACCTAGTTCAGGGTTTTAACTTAAGCTTCCTGAGGTAACAGCCAAATGCTCTAAATCCAGTGTGTCACCTACTCCTAAATTTCTCATTGCCTATTTAAGACAAGTTTCTAATAAATACCTGTGCTCAACAAGAAGCAGCTATTTCTACCTTTCAGCATTTAAATTAATTAATACCTAACCATCAAATTGTACGTTTGTTAAAGACAGAATTCTGGTAGGAAACTACTCCCTACCATAAGGCTGCAAGCACCAGCCCTCACTAGCTATATTAAATCTGAAGTTATCCAAATGTAGTAAACTTTGACACACACACACACTCCAGAGAAACACAAAAACAAAGATATCAAGTATCTCTTAGCAAGCCTAAGACTACACTAACAGAACTTTCATTTTATATTATTTATTTGGTTTTCACCACTTTTTTAAATTTAGCACCCTCATTTTATTTTTTATATATATATATATATATATATATATAAACAAACAGCAACTCCTTCTTCCTCTCTTCCACCTCCCATCAGCACACATGCTGCTTCACCAGAGGTTCCCACTCCCTGAACACAACCTCAGACACTGCAAATGTTGAGACAAAAAGAGATGATAGTTCTTTTAAAAATTTAATTGATTAATAAATTCAAAGGGCTGGTTGCTGACTAGCTTTCAAGTACTGTCTTTTACATAATGATACAGATACTAACTTACCTTCTGACTTCTGTGTCTACAGTGATTATCAGGACATTATACATTTGCCTTAAATATAAAGTACATCCGTCTTTGCTGTAAAGAACTGGAATAATGGTATTCAAGTCTCTGGGCTATGACAAGGCACTCTCGTTTGGGGATATGAAAGATTCTTACTAGCAATAAAAAAAGGATACATCATTTTCAAACATATAATTTGCAGCAGGTGTCATTCCACTCATATATTCTGCTTGACTTTTTAATGCACGAGTAACTCATAACACCATTAGCAACTTTCACTACTTCCTCAATAAGTGGGTGAAGAGAAATCAGAAATGAAAGACTACGATAGTCTTAACAATTCCAGCTGCCAGTTTCACGGAATCAAACAGTTCACACATTGGTAGAGAGGTTTTTGGGGTTTTGTTTGGGTGGGTTTTTTTGGTTTGGGGGTTTCTTAGGCAGGAAGGGGAAGATAGCTTTAGCCTGTAATTTGTTGTGTATTTAAATGCAAAACCTCCAGAATTAATGACATGCTGAAATCAAGTTTAAAATTACAGAAACCACTTGTTATCAGTTTTATTGTTGGGCTCCTAGGCTCTCAACTGCAATGACACACCAAGAACAATTCGCAGATAGTGATGAGAAATGTTAGAAGACAGGGGTACACACAGAACTGTAGGTTATATCCAACAGTTACTGAGCTAAATACAACTTCCTGACCTGTTAACAGAAGACCTGTTGATACAATGATTTTGCATCTCCAAAGCTGCTGTTGTGAAATACCCTGACAACTTCAGAACTATACAAGTCTTAGACTCTTCTGGAATAAGTCTTAGTCTGCATTACACACATTCAGAGTAATTTTGGTGGGGGTTTGGGAGAAAGTATTGCTGTTATTTTTACTGTCTACAGAAACACAAAAGAATGCAAGACAAAAATTAATCACATTATTTAAATAATAGCTTCATTTTTCCAATATTTTTCTCTTACCTCACTTTTTTTTTTCTTTTTGCAATGAAGCACAAAATAGTGAAAAACCACCAGTATACCACACAAAACTAACGGGAATCTCTGAAAGGTGGCATATACATTTTTAAAACTTTACACCAAAAAAGACACCCCGAGGAAAACGAACAGGTCACATCCTGCAAACTGAGTCATGTACGTGCATTCCTGTACTTCTACTGAGAAAATTCAACTGAGACTGCACATGTTATTCCATTTGCAGAGTCATATATGGGTTTAGGATTTAAAGGAGGCACCATATTAGTATAATTATGAATGATACAGTTCTGAAGGTTTGCAATGTAACACTCTATGGGTTTATTCACCACACGGGCATTGAATAAAACAAAACAAAACAAAAACAAAAAAAACCCAACCCAACTTTGTTTTAGAATTTCTTTCTGCTAAGCAGAAAAATTACAACTGAAAACTTGGTCCCTTCAAATCCTGTCTTGGTAACGACACTGCCAATTCAATGAACAAAAATATTAAAGTTTCAGCTGAGATTTCCAAAACCCTCCTGCACCAGCTTGCCAAGGCACTGATCAGTATCAGCCAGCTGCTCAAAAGACATAGCTAGAATTAGGAACAGGGAAAGATGACGTAAGGGAATTTGTCACAGGGGCTGTTTCCCCAAGTGTCATGTGAAAGAAGAATACAGGTCAGGGGAATACTACTGGAATGCCTTGCTTTCCCTCTAGCAGCAAGATACATACCTATAGGACCAGAGCTGGCAGGAGCCTATTCATGTGACCCTTACAGGGACAGGGCATGGGATGAGGGGTGAACAGCCAGCCTGTCTTGTCTTACCAGTGAGAGGATCTAGAAATCATCATCTTTCATGAGCAGAAATTCTCAGGATTGCTCCTAGGAGAACAGGCTGCACCCACTTCCCTCTCAGAGACCGACATCTAACTTCTGATAGGAAAAGCTCTCAGAGCTGCTGCTGATCTTTTCTCACTCAGTTCAAACACAAAGCAGAACAGGTTAGAAACAAGGACCTACTATTCAAGACAGTATAAACAGAACTATACCAGTCCACAGAGAGGAGCTTCTGCTACACAGCATAGTACCTGAAAGCCATCAGGAATCACCAAAGCCAAACACTGAAGTCTAAAGCCAGTAAATTAGGAAAAGAAACGAGAAGGCAAGCAATCTGAAATGGGGACAGAAAAAAGCAGGCACCCTAAGGTTTAGAGAAGAAGTGATGATTCAGGTGTCAAAATGTACTAGAGCAGAGAATTGTTTCAATGCATCTGAATGGTTAGGGAGAAGGAGAAGGATGGGTTGATGTTTTCCCTTCTCCAATTTCATGAATCATATGCCAAAGGAGAAGTACCGGCAGCACACCCTCCATGGGTCATGCTGTGGGAAAAGCTTCACCAGCTCTCAGCAACTGTAGAGTGAAACACAATCATTCAAAAGAGATACTTCTGCTATTTAATATATCAGCTTACAGACATGCCATCAAGTATGCTTGTCAGCATTTAACTCTTTCAACTGTCATTTAGTTGTTTCTTGCAATGTATCACAACAGAAATCTAAATTGCCCTGGTCACAGTGAAGCGAAGAATAAATTTTCTGGCATTGATGGAATTCTACAAAAAGATCTTTGAAAGATGCATGGAAAAAAAAGAGTAACTATTGTATTACTTGATGGACTTAAGCAAAACTGCAATACATAGCAAATTCAGCAAGAAGTACACTGGTTTGCATAAGGAAAACACATACATTTGAAAGGAAAGTATTTAGCTGAAGGAAGATCATTAGTGCAGGAAGGATGACAACTGAAACCAATCTTGTTTAAATAAAACCAACTTTCCTTGCTTACATGGCCTAAACTGCTCTACTGAATGCTTTCTTGAGTACCTTTCTAGTTCGTTATTCCAAACAAGAGACATGTACTGACGTAAGCAGCACCTTCTGTAGCATGAATAATCATTATAACAAACAGCGGGGGTTTCCGTTGTTTTTATTTAGAAGAGAGTAAAGAATGCTTATTTTTAAGAGTTCTGAATGCTTAGTTTTCCCTTTGAGAAAGTTTAGCAGAGTGAGCAGATATGACAAACCATTAAAAACAATTCTACTTCTGAATCCTAGAAAACCACACAAGCACCAAAAAATGTTCTTCACCTTTACTGGACAAAAGGAAACTCATCAAATACTCCTTGAAAGGGTCTGTGTTACCAACATGGTCTGAAAGCAGTATTCATCCAGAATCTCAAAACTGGTTTAGAATCCAGATCAAAAGAAACCCCTCAAAACAACAAAAGCACATCTTAATACTGCTTAATATTCACCTCTCAGTTTCTGGACTAGAACTTGCTGTTTGTGCTAATAACTCAAAAAACTCAAGACTCTAAAGTTGCTATTGATCAGCCAACATTGATGCAAAACTGAGTCAATGTTTATCAATCCAAAAACAATTTCTCTTTTAAAGGAAAAAAAATTCAAGAATGAATTCCTCAAGCTTAATCACAGCAACAAGTCACAGGAAAGAAAACTTAACTTTCCTTAAACTTTCAGTTGACTTTAAACCTTTTCAAGACTTTTGCAATAAATAATATAACAGAGTGTTCTTTCAATATGTGACTGTTTCCAAACCAAAATCTAGGCAGGTGCAAGTGGAGTTTATAGACAAAAGAACATTCAGTGTTTCTGGGAAAAAAGCTACATCGCCTCAGGCCACAGCTGAACCTCAATTTCTGACAGAGTTTCTGGTCATTGGTACTCTTTTGATAGATCTTACCTAGCAGAAGCATCTGTTCAGCAATGCTTACAAACAGAAGAGATTAAGAGCTGGGAGGGTAAGCGGGGGAAAGAGGTTCTAGACCAGAAAGGCTAACTAGAAAACTATATCCCCGTATATTCTCCTGTATAAAACATAACAAGTCTGTTTTCAGAGTATACTTCTGGATACATTTCTAAACATGCACTCCCCAAGTCAAAACAAATATTTTTTTGGCCTTTGATTAGTTACCAGAAGATGCTCTTAAATCATTAATCTGAGCTTCAATCACTCCTGACCTCATCTCTCCGAGGACAGTATTGCGCAAAGCACTGTTAGTAGGTCATTAAACTGGAACATATTATAGCTAAAGCAAAATTCAAAGTAATTCTAGCATGGCTTGTTTTTCCCTAAGGAAGCTGAAGGATTGTCATCAGCCTAAAAAGAGCCAGAGGGCTTGTTGAGTCATTCCCAAAATAAGCTTTTATTCAAAACTGAAAAAAAAACAAAAAACCTAAAAAACACTACGGATGCACATTCTTTATCAAAAATTAAAAATAAGCACAGAAAATCCCAAAGAGAAGAAAACTACTCCAAGACTAGACATATTTTACAGCATCTCAAAATATACAGCTGGGAAGCTGATACTTCATTCATTGCTTAAGAGAAAAAAGTTTAAGACTTAGGATTTTAAAATATAGCTATTTTGATAAACAGCTTATTTAGGGGAAGAAATGAAGGGGGGGGAGTGTTAATTAAAACGTGGTGGCTTAGTTAAAGTGACTAAACAAATTAAGGCACATAAAGTTTATTTACTCAATAAATTATACACTTGTGGAAAGAGTTTTATTTTGATCAGTAAATTTGCTCACTGTTGCCCACTGTTCATAAAATCCACACCTGCATTTATACTTTAACATGTGTATTCCCCAAAAATAGGTGCCAGATACGGAACAGGCTGTAAGAAACACAACCAGTCAACAGAGGCAGAACAAGGCACCATCTTCTACAGAGGTTATTTCGCTCCATCTCTGCATCCCATCTAACCAAGAGCAGAAGCAGAGCCCCTTTTCTCCCCATTTCTCTGTCCAGGACGGAAGCCAGACATGAGCTGTAATGTGAATGTGCTGACCCAGTCAGCTGCAGCCCCCATCAAGGAGCACTCCACCACCTTGGGGAGTTTGGAGTCAGATCCAGCATGACAGCAGACTAAGTTCATCTCCTGACCCTGGGAGACACTCTAGTTCGGTTTGATTTTGTCTTATTTTCTCCTTC
Source organism: Antrostomus carolinensis (assembly GCF_000700745.2). Lineage (NCBI taxonomy): Eukaryota > Metazoa > Chordata > Aves > Caprimulgiformes > Caprimulgidae > Antrostomus > Antrostomus carolinensis. The sequence goes on along the minus strand of NW_010310062.1, from coordinate 9,505 downwards.
TAAAATAACTAGCTTAAAATAAAAGTAGCTACCAAGTCTAGAAGTTATCTGTATATAAAAGACTGAGATGGCTGGATCTGGGGAATTGCCAGCCTAATGTCAGCTTTTGCATTTAGATAGAAAATAAGCTAAATCTTTGCTTACAAAGTCAATGGGAATACAAGTTTTTAATCCTTTTACATTTTAAAATGCTTCTTCTTGAATCAGCCTAAGGATCCAAGTGTTCTGATTCATAGAAGTTCTTAGGCTGCAAATCCATTTACTAAGGATGGGATTATACAGCACATGTATATCATTTACATATGATACTTTTATGGAGTATAAACTGACAAGGCTGCTTTAAAAAGCTTTTAGTTGGTAAGTGAGCTTTATGGAAGAATTTACTCATATTTCTTGAATAGTAATACATACCCTGTACTACCTTCAAAAACTTGAAGAGATCTAAAAATTTTACTAAGCTTAAAAATGGACGTAGTCCTTGTCTCAGTTACTTTGGTATAAATCTGCAAGAGTTACCTGTTGTTACAAAGAAGATACAAATATTGTATTTTTGTTTCAATCATATACTAAAGATGAAAAAAATCATCCACAGCAAAATATACCCACTCTTCACATAACAATCTCACTTTAGCTTCACATTTAGGCTAAGATCACAGTGTGGAAGAGGATCAAGTCTGGCAGGTACTTGCAAAAGTGAGCTTTTCTTGTCCAGATAATCTACAGAATACCAGACCCAATATATATTCTCTGTAAATTTACCAGGTACATCCACAGTCATCCTTCCTTCTCTCCATCATAGCAATGTCCTGAGCATGTTATAAGAGGATCAAGTCTGGCAGGTACTTGCAAAATTGAGCTTTTCCTGTCCAGATAATCTACAGAATACCAGACTCAATATATATTCTCTGTAAATTTACCACATACATCCACAGCCACCCTTCCTTCTCTCCATCCCTAGCAGCATCCTGAGCATGTTACCTCTGGCACGGGTTTGCAGGCATACAGGATTGAGTCTTATGGGCAAGACACGGCAAAGCCCAGCTTTAGAAACCTGTTGGAAGGCTCTCAACACTATTGAGCTGTAGCTCTGAACTTTCTTCTCAGTAGTGTTTTTACCACTCATTAGAGAAGGGTGGTATAAGCACATAAGAAACTTTGCACATGCCAAAAAAGGAAGAGAGATCCTCTAGGTAGATACTGAGAAAACTGGAAAAAGTTAGTTTAAGTGACTTATCTCTTAAGTGGGTGGCTAAATCGCAAATAAAGATAATTAAGACAGAAAGCACCAATCTTCAGAAGTAGATTTAAGCTACTAAACAGACAATATATAACCAGGGAGGGGGAGAACAGGTTTTTAGCAAGCTTTCAGAATAATCACATATTTGCATAGATTAGTAGTTTCCCATATTCTGCCATTTTTCCAGCTGGGTTTTTTTTTTTGCAGCCATTCAGACCTGTGGTACTCACCTGTAAGCACCTGGATTTCCTCAGCACCACACTGCAGCTTACTCTGCATAAAAGATTGATACATTTGCTGTATGTACTAGATAAAGTAACACCCAAATAAGGTCAGTAACATCTGCTTGCTTCAAAATAGGAAAGAACCCTCTTTAGTAATGCATTTATTGTGTTGACACAAGTGAATACTGGCACATATGACTGAATCATAAGGAATCTCTTAGTAGCCACCTGCTATTCCATCAGAAAACAGGGTGGCTGCATATTGTTAGGTCACAGGTTACCTTCCATAAATGGCTGCATAAAAATAATTTAACAGTTTTAAGCATAGACAAGATGGACAAGAACAGAATGCAGAGACGTGTCTCCTATGAATAAGGTTGAATCGAGTCCTTATCCACACATTGAACTTAAAATATAAGTTATACATTAATTCCAAGTCTGCCACATTTGTATCTTAGAATTTTGGAAAGATCTTTAAATGCTCAGCACTGATGTGAACATTCTAACATTGCAACAACTCAGCTGTCCAACATGTTTCATGAGAGAAAGAAAAGAAAGAAAAATAAATCCCAATGTTGAATTCGGAAATCATTTTACTTGAACATTCAGGAGTATATGATCATATAAAGAAAGAAACAAACTATGGCAAGAATTGTGGACTAAAACACTCAAGATCCTGAAGAGAGGTAGCCAACAGACAAATCCTCCATACAAAGTATAGCCCATATATAATGAAGTTCAAGTAACCTTGAATGCCATGACATGTTCTGAAAGTATTTTTTCATTTATACATTGATCAATTATTGTGCATGATCCAACGGAGATACAAAAATTAAGCTATGAGAAAAACATTGAAATTATTTTAAAATCAGTTACAAAACACAGGAAATGCTCTAATACATCCCAGATGTCAAAACATTAGGTTCTTCAAAAATTATGCTGTACTACACTGGTAGGTATTCAACAAAATCTGTGAGGTCACATTCTAGTTCTCAGTAGACATACTCTTGAGAACATGCCTATTAATCAATAGGATGTACAGCACCACATGTTTTTAGGCATAGGAGTCTTTCAGAAATTCATTAAGATTCAAACATTCAAAAATTCAGTAACAGCTAGTCCACAGAAGCCCTGCAAAACTGTATCATCGTATTCTGCTCCTTGAGGCAGCCAAAATACACAACTCATTTGCCATAACCACTTTTAAATGTAATAATAATGTTAACACAAACTGGTCAGAATAATTTTGGTTACATGGCCTACAATTTCTGTGAAAAATATGATGACAATTGGTTAACACAGCTCTTGAAGGCTTTCTTTTATAAAAAAGAGTATCTGAAAGACTAGTTTTTCCTATGCCTACTTGCAGAATTTTAACTCTTGAACTGTAGATTTGCTCATAAAAGCTTAATATGACAATAAAAAAAATAATTTTGTTACCTTAAAGGTCTGAGAGTTGGATTAATTCACAGGTAAAACAATATATTAAGACTATCTTAATGTCATCTGAGAGATTTGCAAGAAATGCTAAGTACACTAGAGAACAGTTGGACATTTAGAGTTCCAGACACCTTTAAAACTGATTACCTCAGTAGATGAATGGACATGATTATTTAAAGAAATAAAGCAGGCTGAGTTGGAAGAACATATTTTAAAATGAGCAGCATGCAAACAAGAAATCAAGTGGAGAATGATGGCTAAAAAAGGATGAAGAGTAGTTGTGTCAATGATTTTTTGTAAGCCTTTGGAGGGAAAGTAACCCAGGAAGACACTGAAGGAGCAGTAACAGTAGTTGTGAGTCTCAAGTCAAGCAAGAATTTTATCATTAAATTCAAGAGAAAAACAAATTTCAAGGAAACCACACAATCAACAGCGAAGGCACAAGATTAAAAACAACACACCCTGAAGGATATTCCTTTTCAAAAGCAAGCAATGGCAAAGACAAATTAAATACAAAGTCAGATTAATGGAGGATGGATAGCACAATTTAAGTCAACGTCAGAATGCCCCAGTTGCACCCCTGTCGCATAGACAAAGACACCAAAAAGTTCTCATCTCCAAGATCTGCAGGGGTTAACATGGAAACAAGTGCCGAATACAGCATCTAGTACATGTTGACTCATCCAACCATATGTCTGCATAGTCTTTGCTTTTCTCATTTCAAAACCAGAGCCTTCCTAAAAAACTTACGAGGTTAAAATAATTATAAAATTAACTTTACTATAAAATGAAGTTACAGAGAACTTCAAGCATTACTTGTTCAGGGCTGATTTTACATGCGGGTTATGTCACAGATCACTTACAGGCTGCAAGCTTGGCAAGAGCTGTTTGATTACAGCTTAATATGGCAATATTTAACAAGGACAGTATGCATTCTCTATATATCACTGGTATTGCAAACAGGGATTTCTGCAAGGGAAGCATGTTGCAAAGGGGAAAAAACATCATGCAATCAGGTAAATGGACCCCCTAAGGATCCAGAAAGAGAAGTCACTCTGCTTAATTGAAGCAAAAAGGCCCAGTCAGCCTAGCCCTCTCATTTCATGACAATGATGGACATTCCTGATAGTGTCTCATTAAATTGACCACGAAGGGTTACTTTATCAAATCAGAGATTTGTTGAGAATAAATCCAGGTGTTTCCAGACAGTCCTCTGTTCAAAAATATGTCAAGGCTCAAAATTTGAAGTTCCCAGTGGGTGCTCAGCAGCTGTACTTATTTCACACTTATCAGGAACAGCCATTTCCCTGGCTCATTCGTGCATTCAGTAGAAAGAGTCAACTTGCACAACCAGGAACAGCATAATATCTTAGTCCCTGCACTGCTCAGGTTTTCTCCCCTTTAAAAATGAGGTAAAAATAACAGGATGATCTACATCTTAAGACTCATTAATGACATTGCTAGTGAACCAAACACACAGAAGTCATCATCAACCAGAAAGCTGCCTGCTCTGCACTGCCCTAAATGGCACACAATTTATTCAATCTCAGAAAATAGTTTTAAAAAAAACCCCAAAAAAACCCAAAAAAAACCCACACAGACCCAGAAGATTCAGTGTTTATACTGGGTTTATCCGCTATGTCTGCCAACTTTTTCTAGTTAGATGCTTCCATTGCCTTTAAAATTCCTTTAATCCACTGATTTTAGTGTCACGGTTAATGAGCATGTAAAATACATCAACAGCAAATTTTAAAAACTCTCCAAAGCTGATTTATTGCCTTCTTACAAGTGCTGGAAGTGGGTCCCTTCTGTAGTAATAAGCTGTACCTCTTTGCTTTTGACAAGAAATATAGATTGAAATATAAACTAACTGAAACACACAAAAGAAGTTATGCTAGTTTATATTATATGTACACTGACATAAAAACATCCATTTTCTTCGGATTACAGAGCAGACTGTTTTGTTGGGGGGTTTTTCTGTTGATTTGTGAGTAAACACAAAAGAATCTGTCTTGAAAAACTGTACAGTGGACCATCTAAAAGTGAGGTGGGGATAGATCATGCAAGTTTGGGTTTTTTTTTTTCATTCATACTTTCAGAGAATTACATTTATAGGAATCAGGTATTTGTGAACAGTATCACTGGACACACATACCATCTCCTGTATAAACATGATTGCTGCTTAGGGAGAGATTGGGTAAAAATCATATTATTCATTATAAATCTCTCCTCCACCACACAATTCCAATATAATTATTTACTTTGACAACATATCAACCAGAGATACCAAATTAGATGTAACAGGTGTGTAAGTACTTAGCAATAGGGTCATTACTGGAGCATATAACAGCACCAAAGCTTTTCATATTAGGCAAATTGCATAATTGCTTTTTAAGTATCAAGTGTAACTAATTAGCACTTTTTAAGCCACTATGTATGATCTTTAATATTAGGTATTTCCATTTAAATTTACCATCAGCGACTACTTTTTAGCATAGGAAAAAAAGAAGAGAAGACAGAGGAGTGTTATCCACATGCATGATGTACCAGTATCAATTTGAGTATCCAGATGGACATAAGAGAAATGCCAAAGCAGCTGTACATACTCATTAGCACTCCAGCTGTAATCTGAGAGCAAGATTAGTCAAATATACTGATTACATCGCTACATTTAATAACTAGACAAGCACAGAAATACTTCATCTTTACAAATTCCTTTACAAAATACATGTCATGGGATCATAAACCTGTTGTAAGTAGATATTTCTTCGTTATTGCCAGTTAGAATTTGCTCTCTGAGTGACAATTGGCATTTGTTCACTTCAGAGCATCTTATGAAGTATTTCATAGTTTCATTTACACAACTAATAATTAAGATAATTGATAGAAAGCAAATAAGGAAGCAACATGGAATGTGTGTATTTCTAGTAGTGTTCAGCACAATTAATTTTCCATTCTAAATAATTAAAATTTATGGAGTAATGCAGATGAACCTTGTGCTATTTACCTTATAGACAACATGAAATTTGCCTGAGGTAGAAATTCAGGTCAGAATTAAAATACTGCCCAAATTCCAAGTGAGGCTAAAATAAGCCTTGAATAACTTAATATCTAATTACAACTTAAAAGATAAACTGGAATATAATCTGTAACTTTGTCAGCATTACCTCTTGTTCAAATTCCACCCTGTTTTTATTATTACAGAATACATACATGACAAGGCAATCAATCATCAAACCAAAACAATGTGTAGCACTAATAATCCTAGAAAAAACAATTCTTGTCTAAATTTTAAAAAAATAACATTCTCAGCTAAGGAAACCTTGTTAGATCATGTGTTTGTATGAGGTTGTGTGTGTATAAATATAAATATGTTTGCAAACTTGTCAAACAATTGGCAAAACCACGAGGAAGCACGAGGCAACAGACATTAAAGGTAACGCAAAACAAAACAAGTGTTCAATAGTTTTCACTCAGAATTATGATGTAAATTATTATCTTGCAAAAGCAAGACAGCTCATGGAAATCAGTGTATAGAATTGGATAATAGCACAATTTTATAGTAGTAACAAAATTCAAATAATGTATTGTCCTTCCAGAACAGAGATAAGAATCTCTGCGCAAGAACACTGGGAAACAAAAGACCCAAGACATTAACTTGCAACTTAAGCAGTACGCACTTTATTAAATACATTAAATTATACCATTTATCATATTCTAGCAAATATTGTACCTACATTTTATGCAAAAAAGGGAAGGAATTGCTTAGAATTAATAGAACCTATTACTCTAGCTTCGCATTATTCTATATTCAGTTTAATCTAAAACTGTGGATGTGAGGGAAAACGAGAATAAAATGCATCATAAATTTATTAACATCACACACATTATCTTTGCTAAAGCAGCTATAAAGAAAATTACCATTATATGAAGACTCAATAATAAGCTGTGCAATTAGTTAAACTTGAAGGCCAAGTTAATATGAGAACCATAATGAAAGTAAAAGGCTGGACAGAAATGAGACCAAGAGGTTGCCCGTAAGAAAATATCTCAGCCTATATGGGGATTAACATGGGAAAGTGGAGGTAGTCAAAAGCTGATCTTATAAAGCTACTTAACGATGGCACAAGTATGGTAGTGCCATTTACTGATGGCATGTAGTTGTTTATACTGTCAGAGATAAATATACCCCATGCAAAGAGCTAGGTGATTTTGATACTTGAGTACCAGAAAAGAGATTAAATTTAGTAATTTAGTCTGTAAAATCATGTACTTAGAAGTGAGGGGAATAAGTTTAACTAGTCCACTTGAGAAGATAATTAAAACAGCTGCAGAATGACCCTATGCCACCAATGGGGTACAGCGAGGGAAAGGACAAAAAACAACAACAACAAAAAAAAAACCAATAAATGCTCCTACAGTGTGGGATTTCCAGAAAGCAGGCAGTGATCCAGATGTGGGATTCCAGAAGCATTCAGGCAGAAATAGTACCACAGCACAGGAGACAGGCAAAGCCATATCCAGGAAACAGAATAAGAAAGATTGAACCAGAACATGAACAGAGGATTTGAGTGAGTAGAAGATATAAGAGCCTAGTAAGAAGACACTTATTTATCCCAGCATAATGAAGTCCAAGGTAAAAATAAGACACTCTCTGTATGTACAAAGAGGACAAAATGAAAAGCAAATGGAGAGAGAACAGCTCTTTTGACTAAGTAACTATATGCACGCAAAAACAGGCATGTATCAGTATTAACAGTCTAAATTCAGCCTGAAATGTGAGATTCAGGAACCTTTTAACATGCTTTTGGCATATTTAGTTACAAAATACTGCCATTTCACTCCACAGTTTACTATAGATTCTAAATCAGATAAACAAAGTCATTAAGGTATGCTTTTAAAAAATATCTGCTCAAGTTTTAAATTTTTCTGCTAGAGTTGTTCACAGGGTTTTGGGGTGGGTTTCTTGGTTTTGGTTTGTTTGTTGGTTTGTTTTGTTTAACATATAACACACCCCTCCATATAAAATATCCCTGAGTATAATAAACTATGTGTTTGACACATATAGGTAGCCAAGGCTTTAATTTTACTGCAATCATTAAAAAAAACAGAAGCATTCTATTATGTTTTTATGCAGCTTTTAGGTCCCTACAAACAACTGATTACTTTGCCCCTAAAATAAGTGTACATGGACTAGTGCAGTAATGCTGCAAGAGTGGGGAAACAGAGGGAAAAAAAGAGATGAACCCTTTGCAGAGATGTCAACAGCCAGCAACTGCAATCATTCTGGTTGGTAACACCAGACAAAAATCTAGAGGAAAAGGAAGAGAGTAGCTTGTAGATTGAAGCAGGGACAAAAAAAAAACAGTAGTCAAGCCTAAATTGCAAGTCAAAATGCTGAGCCTCGCTGTCCAGTCCTGAAGACACCTGTTCTTAACACTTTCATTTTCCCACGTTGCAGCTTGTGGACTCCTCAACATCTGTGCTTCCAGGCATTCATGAAAGGACACAACCGGTTGTATGAAGTTGGGTGTCACACCTACCCTAACACAGGAATCTACCTACCGAACTCCTCTGAGATCTGGATAGGCAATCTGGGAACAGAGCTCACAGAAAGGCAGTGGCGGTGATTTCATTTTAAAAAATGAGCACATAAGGAGAAGATGAAACTCTTCCTCCTCCTCCTTCCCACTCTCATTCAGCAATGCAATGAGCAGAGGCACTAACCCCAAATAAGGGAAGGTTTGCAGTACAGCTGCTTCAAGTTAAACAGCTAACAGCATGGAATCTAGACTTTCTTGTAGACTCCAGAAAAGTCTATTTTCAAGTATATTTGTATATACATACTGAGGTGTTTAACCACAGAAGGACCATGCAGTGAGATGTGATGGGAGACAACAAAGAAGACACGGGATTAGGATGAAGGACAGGGATGGCTCACTCACCACTTATGGTCACGGGCAAAACAGACTCAAACTTGGGGAAGAAAAATCAATTTAATTTGTTGTCATTCATCTGTGTAGCACAGTGAGACAAAATACCCACAACTTACAACACCTTCCCCACCCCTCCCTTCTTCCTGGGCTCAATCACTGCTCCTGATTTCTCTACCTTCCTCCCCCCCAGGCACAGGGGGCAGGGAATGGGGGTTCAGTCAGTTCCTCTCTGCTGCTCTTCCCAGTATGAAAGTCCAGGAACAAGATGTTCCAAAGCGAGCTTCCCATGGAGTCACGGATCTCTTTGCACTCAGCTCCTGGCTCTGGCATGGGGATGTCCATGGGCTTCAGACAGGCCTCCAGTCCAGCGCATCTCCTCACACCTCCACTGTGGGGGTCCACCCTGTCTCTGTCATTGAGCATCTCTCAGTGTCTCAATTCAGTCACACTTGCCCTTGGGCTCAACTTTTCTGCTCCAGCGTGGAGTCCTCCACAGCCTACATGTGGGTATCCGTTCCACCATTGAACCTCCATGAGCTGCAGGGACCTCCTTTGCCTTCTCCTACTCCATGCGGTTGAACTGGGTGTCTGAGGTTCTCTGTTCTCCCCCTTCTCCTCTTTCCTTCTGGCAATGAAGATCTCTTTGTTTAGGCTGATGGTCATCTTTT
>NW_010310061.1:0-33110 GCF_000700745.2 Antrostomus carolinensis | reverse complement strand
CCTGTACTCAGCACTGCTGAGGCTGCACCTCGAGTAGTGTGTTCAGTTTGGGGCCCCTCAGTACAAGAAGGAGATTGTGTAATGACCTCAAGATGCACCAGGGGAGTTTTAGTTTGCGTATTAGAGAAAAATTCTTTATTGAAAGGGTTGTCAAGTACTGGAACAGGCTGCCCAGGGAACTGGTGGAGTCACCATCCCTGGAGGTGTTTAAAGGACATGTAGATGTGGCACTTGGGAACAGGATTTAGTGGTGAACTTGGCAATACTAGGTTTACAGTTGGACTAGACGATCGTAATGCTCCTTTCCAATCAAACTATTCTATGATTCTATACTTTACAGTCCATGCAATGGGCAGTAGCTTCTTGAAAGACACATTTGTAAAATATAACAACTGCCCTGGAGGTGTTTAAAGGACATGTAGATGTGGCACTTGGGAACAGGATTTAGTGGTGAACTTGGCAATACTAGGTTTACAGTTGGACTAGACGATCGTAATGCTCCTTTCCAATCAAACTATTCTATGATTCTATACTTTACAGTCCATGCAATGGGCAGTAGCTTCTTGAAAGACACATTTGTAAAATATAACAACTGCCTGGTCTATATCAGCCTGATAAAAACTTACACAGAGATTCAAGTCCACAGCTGTTGAAAATGTGCATAACTCTATTGAAGCGGGGATTTCTGCTGTTAGGCCCAGGGTACTGAATATTTTCTAAATAGAACACAAATAAAGTCTTATGATAAAGTCATAAGACCTAACAATAAGTACTGCACAATAGTATGAGTAATAGCCCGATAGCTAGAGGCAAAAGGAAGTATAAAAGGTTAATGTTTGTGATCTATGAAATACTGCAATTACAGTAATTATATACTTTCCTCAGTATGGTGCTGTGTGATAGTCAAACATCGTTCGATAGCAATACTTATGTATCAGTCTTCTCAACAGCAAAAAAACCTTCATGTTTTGAATAAATCTGGAAGCTCAAATCTTCTCATCAAGATAAGTGAATCTCTAAAACTCTAGCAGCAGACAGAATCTACAATTTTTTTGCTGCATTCCAAAAGCAATGACCCACAGACTCCTCCTTGCATTATATTAGCTGTGAGTTTTTAGATCTGGGGGTGCTGTTAGTGTTCTCTGTTAGCTATGGTAGGTACCATCTTAAATTATTTGCATTTAAATCCTGAGATTTGAATTCTAATTGTTTGTTTGTTTTCACTTGAGACCAAGTCAGAAGGGTCTGTTATGAAGTAGATGGGTAAAACCATCAAAGTAAACATTAGTCCCACACTGATTTGAAGGAATCAACAGAACACAGCAAATATCGCCACATTTCTATGACCAGAATTTACCTAAATTGTTCAGATATGTGGGATACAGAAAGAGATTATTTTTTCTCTTAAAAGAGTTTTGCTTGGCAGTAAAACACAAGTTTGCTCTTCTGATCTGATCTGAAATCTATGGAGAGATTTCAGAAGGCTTTCTGTAAGATACTCAGTTAATACTCCATTTTCAGTGCTTGAAAGTGTGTTATTTAGAACGTCTATAGTCTGCTCCCACTTTCCTAAAACTCAGCAGAGAGGACTAACTGTCCTGAGTTAACAACGCACCTTGCAAAAGGTCAGGAAGCCCACACTGAAATGTAGACTTTCTTCTGTAGACCTCTATCATGTTACTACACAACTACAGTGTGATTGCACTCTTTTTTATCATCCAGCTTTATCTTTTAATGACAAGAACTCAGAATCTGATATGCTTAATGATGATTTGGCATAAGTATCATTCTCTAGTTTAAAATTTGGCCTGGACTTTGCAATCACAAAAGTCACAGAAACTTCACCATTAATGTACCATTTTAAACATATTCATTCTCAAAAGCATGCACATAAAAAGACAGAGAATAAGTCTGAACTAACTACTGTCTGCATGTCTCAAATGTTTCCTTCATTCCAGAAATGTCATGTTCATTTCTGGTATCAACATCCAGAGATGTGAAAAAGGCAAATGATTCAACAAGGTCATTCAACAGGAGCCACTCAAATGATATAAACTTCTCAAAAACTGAAGAGCTTCATCTGCTTAATTTATCTAGGAGGTCGTTTAACTACAGATTAGAGGGATCTATACAAAGAAAAGATGCAAAGTTTTATTTAATTTATCAGATTAAAGCACAAATACATCAAATGTTCACAAGCTACAATTAGAGAAAGTTAACCTAATAAATGCAGGTTAGTATGCAGAACAGATGACAGATATATTATAGCATTACAATCCACCAACTTATTCTGAAAGGCTACTTTGGATCATCCACAATTTCTAGCCTTAATGCAGGAGCTGCATTCACAGATTGCTTTATATGAACTTAAAGACTACTGTCTATTCAACTATTAATCCATATTTACTGACTACAGACTACGTAAACTCTGTTACCATTGAAATGTAAACACCTGGTTTTTACTGCCAGCATTATTAAGAAAACCTTAAAGTTTGTAGCAATGTTCCTTTCAATGCTTCAGTAGTATGATAACATGAACAAAGTCTGGAAACAAAGAAGGATAAAATTGACCATGAATGTTATACAACAACTAAAGATATTGCTATTCTTTCCTTGAAAAGTGCCAATTTCCAAAACATTTGAAAATACAATATGATATTTCTTTTTACTTCAAAGCCTTTTGTGAAAGATTATTAGCTGCAGCATTAAATCAATAGGTATGTGAATGTAAAATCTCTCATATGGCACAAAGTTCAAGTTTAGAGAATATGGTGAGCTCATCTGCCAGATGTCATTCAACTCAACACTAAAATCAGTGCTGATCATAATAGTAAGCTCAAGCTACTTATCCATCAAAAGCAACCCTAAGGACTTGTCACTGGAACATATCATAATCATGATTATGCTAGTACTCTGAAAATTTTTAGGAAGAGGGCTTAAAAAAAAAAAAAAAAAAAAAAGAAAAACAAAGCAAAACCAAAACACTAGCGTAAGCGTGTCTTGCAAACTAGACACTCCATTATACATTTGAATATTTGATATTCATTATTTCCATCTACCTCAATGCTCCATTAAATAATACAGAATTGAGGAGTTTTTTCTTCTGTGATTGGATTACCTAACTGTGAACTATTTTGAAAGAAGTAAAAGAAGCAGATAATTTATCTGAGTTTTTCTCTTACACAGATAAAAAGAAGATAACTTGCAAGATAGAGATGACTTAGTGATACAATAAGAGGAGAAGAACAGATACAGAGAAATTTATAGCATATAAATCCAGTCTTTCTCTTTGGCAAGGAAGCCTGACAACTATTTAAAAATACATAGGTTCTTTCTTGACAGAAAAAGAAAAAAAAAAAGACACATGAACTGTCTTTCTAGACAATCAATGCTGCCTTGTCATATCTTTAGAAAGTAAATGCACTGATGTATCCTTGAAGAATGTATATAATGCTATTATTCTGACTTTGACTTTTTAAATTATATTTTACATTACTTTCACCTCAAAAGAGGGAAAGACAAAACAAGGACATAATACTCCTCACAGCTTCAAAAGAAACATTTACCAATAATTGGTTTTTAGTTTCACTGTGGATAGCCTAAGTAACAAGCTGAGAAGGTTTAGGTTAGATATCAAGAAAACCTTTCCATTCATGGTTAACCCCTGGAATAGCCTATGCAGTTAGGGTATGAAAACCCTATCACTGAAGATATCAAAGATTAGGTTAAATACACATTTCCCAGAACATTTTCAAGCTTAGCTTGCATAAAGGAGTTAAAGAATATAATTTCTCCAAGTACATAGATAAAAGTTTTTAAAAAAATAAAATAAATGAGGAGACATGGAAGGGTGGAAGGAAGAATAGAAAGAGAAAGTCTTTGAAACAAAAATTTGAAACTTTCTGCTCCACAAAGTCAAAACAGACCATTTCAATCATTTTGACATTCTAATCTTTTTCTTTCTCCAAATGAAATTTTAAGACAAGATGTAAAAATACCCCTAAAACAAATTATTGGAAATCAAAATGCTGTATCAAATACCTACATTTTGACTAAATTGCAAAAAGAGGAAAAACGGGATGGGAGTAGTCAGGTTTGGATAGCAACTGCCCCTGTACCTTTTCCAACTCACTTCACATGTCCACTCCCCAAGCTAAAAATTAACTCTCTTGTCAGTTGCATTGCTGCCACCGTAATTATAGGGCTAGATGCAGTTGAAATGCTTACTTTAATGGCAAATAAATGTTGTTGAATTAATAAAAACTAACGCCTGAATACTGGTGGCACAATCACATATTAGCTGTTATTGAAGCTATTCATATGGTAGTCTCATACAGTGATATAAAATTAAATGAGTATTTATTATGACATAATCTATAGATACTTCATTTGTCAAAAGTTTTTGTTAAGTAAGAAGGAGAAATTAATTTTTAGCTTTCTTTAATCGCTCTTCCTTGGTCTGGATGTCTTATTTCTCACATACTTCCAGATGCATGGTAATTCTTAAAACATAAGAGCACTTCTGACCTTCTGGTTTGTTTACTGAGCATATTTCTTTTAAAAAGACAAATTTATCTGTAATCCACATCCAAATTTAAAATGTAAATTATATTTTTATTTTATTTTTGTTTTCTAGAGCACATAGATATTGTTAGTATTTAAATTTAAGAGCAATACTTTACTCACAAGATCTGAAATACTCACTCTGGATTCACGGAGTGTAAGAGAGCTCTAGAAAGTTTTGTAGGAGTAGAGATGACTGAAGAACTGGGATGGCAACTTCTTTTCAGAAAAAAATTAAATTATGAAGTAGTAGTCCAAGGACATCTGTGATACTGTAGAATCTGCAAATCACCTCTTAAAAAAAGCTCAGTCATATACTTTATTCAAATGACTGTGCCTGTGAAGTGATAAGGCTATATCAGGATGTTTGGCTGGATTCCTATATATATGGCAGGATGGTAAACAACTCTTCTTAAACATACCCACTAGCATGTGCCTGCACTATTTTAAGAGGAGTCCCAATGGATGCTCTGATGAAGTTTCTTCAGTAATTCTTAATAATTTAAAGAAACTGCTAGGTAAAGAAGGAGAAGTTGAAGAAAAGAGTAATGTGCTATATGTTTTGCATGCTCCACACTCTTCACTATTCCAGGGAAAAGAGAAAAGCCTCACTAAAAAAAGTGTCCAAGGTCCTCTTCCCATTCTGGTAAGATGATTCAATTTAAATTGTTTATAAATTAGCATAGATGTAATCCCTTTGTGGCTTATTATATACATTTGTAAAGCAATATTTACTCACCCCATCAGACAAGTTCCACAAACATATCTTGATTAAAATTGCAAAAAATCAGTGGTCTCTTTTATCTAAGGTTTCACTTACTTTTTTTTTGCAATGTTTACTTTTGGCTGTCATTATCACTACAACTGGCTGAATAAATGGTATAGCTCAAAAGTGCAATCCAAAACCACAGCCTATTACATAGAAACAGTTATATTTGGCAGTCTCTTTCTAATTTTTCATCTCAGAGGGACTGCTCATGGTCCATACTTTTTAAAATGAGTATCAGAAACCTGTACTAAAATTGAGGCATTATGAAAGTGTCCATTGATTTCTGTGTTTTGGGCTTCCATGACCCATCATGGAAATGTGCATATCAACACACAGAAAAATGATACATATTCCTTGAGCCACCACATATAACTCACATGTAACTCAATTCACACTTGTCTATTTGCAAAACCTATTACTTAGGATGTGCCACTTTTACCTTTAAAATCTATTTCCTGAATGACATTGTACTCCATAAATGGCACCATTAGACACCTCCAAACTAAGACTTAGGTGCCTACCTGCTGTTCTCTAGCTTTTATTTTAGTCAGTAGAGATATGTAAATAATACATGTGGTGCTGCCTCAAGAGCAGTTTCAGCTCATGCCCGAGTTGACTACCAGCACCTGCAAGGCTTTTTCACCTAACTTGTATGCCACTATCCACTAACAGACATGTAATTTAAATCTTTCAAACTGATTACAATCCTCATAATATGAATTCAGCAGTATCTTAGTTCATATCATTGTATTCATTCTGTACTAAGTATCAACCATTCCTCTGTTTACTGCAGCTGTTTTGCCTAATGGAGACTAATCAATAGAGTTTTACTCCAGATCTGCTGTGGATGTCTTCTACCATAACTTCCATGACATACTGACTCTTCCAATTTAAAGCACCAGCAATGTTGTACCTCTCAGCATAAGCACTCATGGAAAAATTATGTGTTAGAAATAAAATAACATAACTGCTTTCGCCTATCTTTACTGTTTGCACAGTTTGTAGTGATGATATACATGTTGCTGTCAGTTCTTGCCACCTGTATGAGACATTTAAAAGCAAATGACAGAAAGAGAGATAAACAGCATTTTATCAGAGAGTTGTCCAGGTTTTTGCCTGAGTGCTTCATACATTTAAGTTTGGCTGGGTTCTGAGTAACTACCAAAATGCAATGTAGTCAGGCATACTTCATGTCAAGCCTTCTGAGAACACTGGAACTCTGACTCCTCTTTAAAATGAGGCTGGTACCTCACCAGAGCAGATCACATGAGCTATTTCTCTATTGAGATCAGTTAGAATTAGAAGAATGACAGTTTATCACAATATTTCACATTTTTATTCACTTTCACCAGTTCTTTCATAGTACTAGGTCTGACTGGCTCCTAATCAAGAGGGGAGACAGCAGATATCAAGTGCTAGACTACCTTCCCCCACTCCCACAAATAATTGAAGTCATATCTGATCACAATGATTTATTGAACCCTATCAATGTGAGAGATAATGCAAAGGGTGGGCCTAACTATCACAGAAATCTCAAATTAAAATACATCTTTTGCATCTTAGGCAAAAGTTTCTGTGACAGCCAATACTTACATACAAACATACTTACTCTGCTGACCCAATTTAATTCATTTTGCTTTCTAGTCCTATAGATCAAACTATACCATAAAAGAGATTCTGATCTTTGCTTTGTTGCATTAAAACTGGTTTACCATCTTCAATCTGAGGCTCAGCTCCTGTAAAAGAAGTAGCGGTTAGAAAATA
Organism: Antrostomus carolinensis; assembly: GCF_000700745.2. Taxonomy (NCBI): domain Eukaryota; kingdom Metazoa; phylum Chordata; class Aves; order Caprimulgiformes; family Caprimulgidae; genus Antrostomus; species Antrostomus carolinensis. The sequence continues at coordinate 26,014 of NW_010310061.1, read as the reverse complement.
GGTACTTTCTTTTGTAAACTGAGCACATTAGCATGGAAATTCCATGGAACAAAGCACAGAACTCACACCATAATAAGTTTACAGAGCCTCCTTTCAGGGCAGGATCCTCTCATTTTGTACTGGCCCACCCAGTAGCACAAACTGATGCAAAATTCTAGATGACAAGGAATGAATTCTGAAGTTCTGAAGAGAATTACAGAGACACCAAAGACTCCATTTGTAATGAGATTTTAATTCAATCCAGACTATATAAAGAAAAGAAAAAGGATCTTTATCAATTCACTTAAGTTACTCCCAGATGCAAAGCAAATGAGTAAAAGTCCAGTTCAGGGAATTACTGAGAACATGCTATTTCCATTGAGTCACTGGGTGTCAGAGCACCAAAGAGCATTGCCTACTGATTTTTCCTCATTGCCCTGAGGAAAATGTGTTCTGCCAAGGAACATCTGTTTAAAAATAATTACATATCCTGAATGTCTTTATTAGTGCTTCTGATGTCTGTTGCAGTTTGATTTTGCAACAATCAGTAAATGGGAGCTTTTATTATCAGCAGTAAACTCAGATCTTATCAGGTGCCCACCACCACGTTACCTTCTGTAACTGTGTGTTATGTAAATGCCTTTCTCCTTCTCTTCCTTTCTGAAACGTATAAAGACTAGATACTTACTTGGAATAAAAAGCATTTGAGACAAAGGATATAAAAATTTGAGAAAGCAGCAACTAATCTGAAAAACACTTGAAAAAATAATTTGAAATCATCTCCCAAGCTTTGAAGATATTATAACAAAAACTTCTGACTAAAATAGAAAGGATTTTTAGATACCAAATACATACCTTTAAGACGCTCTTAAGCAGCATATACTCCTAGTCTGAGACAATGATCTTCCTAAGCTTTATTTCTAGTTACAGTCCCAGCATTTAATAGCAAAAGCTAGAAAGTGGTCATAGTGAGATCTCAAACATTGTTTGAAACATATTCTTCCTTTGAAATGCACCTATTTCAGAAGGTAGTGGATATGAACTTCATTGTATTCTCAGGAGCTAAGGTATGAATATATTTTCACAGCCCTTCCAGCATTTTTTTTAATCAAAAACTCACAACAAATGAGAACTTTTAAAAATTATGTTAAAAATATTATATTAAATACACAAGGAATCCAAAATGAAGCAAATTTCTATGTAATGCCTTAAACTTACCCATTTATTTACATTTTGCAGTTGCAGCTCCAGAATTCAACAACAAAGGTGTTGTAATGAAGTCCCAAATATTGTTTGAAAAACACTTGAATGAGGGAGATAAACTATTTATTATTTTTTACTATCTCTTTAAAACAGAATTATTTAATAAATAGTAGAAATCACTTTATTTTTGAAAATTAAATATACCAGGTCTATATCCATGCAGTGTCAACAACCTAAAACACAAAATCCATTCCTAATCTAGATCCAGACATGAGGTTTCCTTGTCAGTTCCATTCTTTGCTACTACCATAGCCCGCCTGTTCAGAGACAACCTAAGTAGACTCTTGTGTTAATTCTGTAGACCCTCTCCAGTCATGCATCTATCACGTGTATAGCATTAGAAGTTGATTTCAGTGCTTATCAAGCATTGGCCATAAGTATATCTAGGTTCTCAAACAATACTTAGGTTTCACCCTTAGTTAACATTGGACAAAAGTCTTTTCTTTCCAATGCTATGTTATGAAAACAACAAAGAAAAAGAAAGAAATTTGGCAAAAATATAGTAATATTATGTATCTCATTAACATGGAGAATGCAATTTAAAAAATTGAGAGCTTTTCATCACCAGCAAGTTAAACATTTCCTTAATACACAATGGGTGAGTGGTTATAACATCCCACAAATGATGTACAGGAACAATTTGTTCCAAGACGAGAAATAAAATTATTTGGAGTATACATCATTCTCAAGACACACAAGAAATCCAGATAGCAAAGAAAAGTGCTGTACTGTGCCCTGGTGGACAAATGCAAATAATTCATTTGTATTCTGTTCAGTTCAAACAGCCTATTTAAGAAATTTGCCCTTTTTATTTAGTGTGAATTGAATACGAAAAGACCACAGAATTTCAGTCTTTAAAATTTTACATTCGTACATTACTTCAGGGTAGGTTTTTCGCCTTATCAGTCGCACATAATTTACCAGAGGCATTTGGAATTCTGTGCTGCTTAACTGATTTTCATGAGGTTGAGGTTGCAGGGGATTCTGCTCACTCTTTGGATCGTATTCTGCTGCATTTCTCTTTAAATAAAGTGACATTTTCTTTCAATCAGAACTACCCTAATTATAAAATGTAATTAGAGAAGGAAGAATGAGATCACAAATAAGTAATTGGCAGAAGGGCAGGCCAGGAAGACTTTAAAGAATGCTTTGTCTAATACACTGAATTTTGGCTAAATATAAGTTATCAATGAAATTTAAAGTGCTCTCTTATGCAGGAATGAACCAAATGCATCACCTCAGGAAACAGCACAGAAGAACTCTATGGTCTATTTATTACTTGTAGAAGTCTACTTATTCTGGGACTGAAGGTACTTTCATGTTCTTGTTCGTCATTTGGACATGCAGAAAAAAGGGTTTACACTTTATTTAAAAAAAAAATATTTTAAGAGAAGGTAGGATTTCTCAGATGAGATGCAGCACCTCACCAATACAACCATGTAGGTTTTGGGAAAATAGCTAGACTCATTGCCCCTCAATGTATTCAGTTAGAATCTCTGCACCATACTGGGTGAAAATAATAGCGGTTTCTGTGCTGCACAGTGCAGACATATAGTTCATGTCTTAAGTCATGTCACCTTTTGGGGCAACTTGTTCTCCAACACCAGCATTGAACCAACAGATCTTCTTTAAATAGTAATTCTGACAATCTGCAGAGCACATGACGTGTCCACCATTATCAGAGAGATCAGCTGTGAGACCTCAACTTCTAGGTTCTGCAGTACCACTCAAGAGAAACTATCTCACTTCTGTATAAGAATCAATAGGGCAATAACAGAGCCAGATTGTGTACAATACCAAGAGATATATGCTGACTGTAATGGCCAATTTGTTGCACTGGAAGGAGCTTTCATGGCTGTATCAAAACTGAAACAATAGCATGTGCCAGGCTTATTGCAAATATAAAAGACATTATTCTAACGCAATGCCTTTTGACTAAAAGGTAACTAAGAAGCTTAGCAACTGCAAATTGCAAACATCTTTTGGTTTTAGAATTCTGTCTCCACGGCTTGATGGATATTGATTTATTGAGAAGTCCAGATGGTTACTATTCACTTGGACAAGTCAGCTCATGCAAATTTGAAAATCCATTTTTAAATGCCATATGGGGTATTTTAGTATTGCAAAGCAAGCCATTTTTGGGGGTTGCTAGAAAGAGAAATTAATCCTTTTTCTTAATGCAGAAAAAGAGATAAACACATTAATATTTTGGGAACAGTATGTGAGAGTATGAGTCCTTACATTTTGTACAGGTTGTCTTTGTTCTGCAACTGTATACTTGAAAGTGAATGTAAGATCTGATAAAGACAAAACTGCAATTATATTTTCATCTGATTGAAAACTTAACAGAGTTCAAGATACAGTTATTATTCATGCTCTCATGTGAGTAGAGTGAACTGGTTTACTTGTCTCTGTTTAATCCGCTAAATATCACCCTTCTTGGCAGTTTGCTACTTCTATTTTAGTTTGGTTTTATTTCTTAGATGGATCACATTGTAGAAGTCAGTGTTTGTCAGATGGACAAGAATTTTTGTAATTTTGGGACCATTTCCAGCTACAAGATTTACAGCTGACAGAGAAAATAGCTGTGTTTAATCTTAAATTGTACTTGGTATTGGAAGAAACTGCTCAATTATTAGCAGTATAACTTTAAGACTTTAAGCCACAGACTGGTAATTTTGATAATGGAATTTAATGGGGTAAGAAGGAAAGTCTTGCAGGTTTAATGAAATATATCTGTATAAGACTCAACTTGATATAAACCATTTTAAACTGTACACTAAAAAGCACTGCCTTTCAGCAACTAGAATGGAAACACTGTACAAAAACCCCTTCAAAAAGTTCATTTTTCAGCCATTTAATTAAATGCTGTTTCAAGTTGCAAGTGCCAGTTACAGAAAAGGCCACTTCTCTAATGGGCAGATATTCACAAAACCTAAAGTCCTAATAAAGGAAAGAGGATGAAGTTTCTTTCTGAAAGCTAAGAAATTGTTAATTGTGATAGTAAAAGAAGAAAAAAAAGAATGAATTGGTTGTTCATTTCTAAGTCAGACATTGTATAATGGAAAGGGCCTGTAGAATGCACACAGGAATAGCTTTTTTCTTGTTGTTGTTCATGAACAAGAAATAGTGTCATTGATGTTTGTCACTTTTTATAGTGAAGTCAAACTTACTGATGCTTTAGTTTTCCCCGAACCTGTCTTTTTGTGTCAACAGAGGCCTGAGGCAAAGAACACGTGATGTAATGACTTGGCAGTGCTTCAGAAGGGCTAGCCAGCAGTGTGATATTCAGATGCTTGTGCTATTATGAAATGCACAGTCAAACTAAAATCATACCTATTCCAGAAGAAGAGTACTGCTACTTTGAGAAATAATTATTTCTATTGCCTTACTTTTTTCTTTTTTTTTTTTTTCAAATAATTATCATTCGTCAACCTCAGAATCTCAAACAGCATGAAATTTTATTGATGGTAAAATTTTCTTGTTGTCTTTTTTATCAAATTAACTAACATTTGCCAATTCAGCATTCAGAAAACTGTAAGTTATGATGAGATTATTTTAATAAATAAATAAATAAATTTTGCTACACATCTACATTTACTCTCTGGACTTTGATTGTACTACTATGAATGTCTTCAAAGATCACAACAGAACAAAGCCAGAGGGCAAGATGACCAACAGGAGTGTCCAGAAGTATTTGCTTGATTATTTTAAATAACAAAAAATAGATATTAGAAAATTCATTTTCAGGTTTTACATCTTCCAGGTTTGTATGAGCCAGTCTTCAGTTCATGGTAAGCAGTCCTTCCCACATGTTAGGTTCACTGATCAGGAATCAGAAAAACCCTCTATAGCTATTTTATAAATTTTACAAGGCAGCAAGTCAAATTATGGCATTTATAGAGTATTTTACTTTTTTCTCATTGTATACGGTATAAATCTTCATGATATTTAGGTGGGATGACATTACTCCTCTCTCAATTTTTTTCTGAAAAGGAAATAGAAAAGTTAATTCCCCATAACATGGGGGTGTTCACTTTTTGATAGAAATGGCTTACACAAAACCAACAAACATTGAAAAAAAATAAGGGAAAGTATCTAGCATAGATTCAGTTTTCAATATCTAGCATGGTAGAAAGCTCTAGAAGTGCTGGAGTGTGAATACAAGGTCAATAAGATCAAATCTAGTTGCCTTAAAATCCTTTTGCAGCAGACAAAACACACAGCATCATCTGTTACAGTCATTAAACCCATTTTATTATCTCAGATAGTTTTCAAAAGTTACATTCAAAAGTGTTTAATCTCTTGAAATGTTCTCTGTCTTCAACCACTGTTGGTGTGTGCAGAAGAAACATCCTCTGCATATCACACAGTATGCCTGTAAATTTAGGCTTGAAACTTTAGCTCAATGACTTATGCACCAGAAAGCCGCCACCAAAAATGTCACACAAAGTAGGACTGTTCTTCTTATTTATTGCATTCAGGATGTTTTATGTTGATCCCATTATATGTCCCATCATCAATACTTACTCACAAATCAGCAGCTTGAACATGAAATTAATATTAAAATATCTCTGCTTATCTTTATAGATCATTGCCGCAAATAAATCTTTCTGTCTCAGAGTGAGGAATAGAAGGGAACATACATATAACAAATATCAGGTGGATGCAGTCAGCTTACAATAAAGAGAAGAATCTTCTCCTTATTGTTGAATCTGCAAACATGGGATACAGATTGCATGTCCAAAGGTTTATGGCCAAGGTTAAAAAGAAGCTACAAGCATATGGATCTTCTTGGAAATATTTCATTTTCCACTTCTGTGATCTGAAATATCCAGTGAATCTAACCTGGGAAAATAAATGATTGGAAACTTTTCCCTGATGCTTTCCTTATATGATGACCAAAGTCAATGCAATAGAAGGTTACTGAACACTTTATGCAGATGACACTGAGGAGCAGAAAATCATTGATAAATGCAAGTTCAAATATACAGCATAGAAATTCTGTATTGATACAAGAGTCATAAGTGTATCTGTGCTGCACTCAAGACTTAATTCATGCTTTTCTTGCATACATCTGGAATACAGTTATGAAAGGGCCAACACAACTACCCACCAGAGCAATCTTCCACTGATATATTGCAATCACCCATTCTAAACACTCCTTGTAGGTTGTCTGGAAGCACCTTTAACTAATGTCTGGCCTGGAGGCAGCCCTGCATCAATTTTGTGATATTTTTTCTTGTATACTAGCACAAGAGCTCAACTCAGTTGCAAAAAGGGATCAAGCCCTAGAGGTATAAAAGTAAAGCATTAAGTTCCTTTTACTCAGTACAGCTATTCTGACACAGAAGAAAGTAGTCCTGTTCTATGCTACATGGCTCTCAATAGTGAGAAAAGCACTTTATTAATCTCCCATACACAGCTTGTTCTGCAAATAAACCCTATGCTCTAATCTAACTCAATGAGAAAAGGAACCTTTTTCTTTACATGAACAATTCCCTGAGAAACTCAACACATGCTAAAAATATCTTGTTGTTTGCATATCTGAACCTACAACAGCTCATCTGTAAGACCGTGGTACCCTTAATCTCAATTAAAAAGTACAATTGTTACTTCAGCTCTGACAACTCCTACAGAGTGCCAGCATGCTATAACTAATGTAAAACAATTTTCTTGCTCTCCACTTTCTCACTACCCATCATTCTCAAAACCCTCCTATCTCTCCAAACTCTAAAAAGGTTAGTTGGGTTTTGCCATATGCTCTGAGAGCCCATGTAGAAGAGAGAATTCTGTGCTGAAGGCTTGCATGGACAGTACCATAAAACATATCTTTGCTTCAGTTTCAAAGGAGTCTGAATATTGTCAGCATTTGCTTAGTGTGGCTTTTTTCCATTCCTTTGGTTTTATAGGTTCACCGGGGAGTTTTCTCTCCTTTCACCAACACCATGCATATTTTTTCTTCTCCTGTAAGTCTTCCTTTATACACAAGAATTTGTTTGACAGATGTGATATGGCCAAGACCTCAAGAAACCTGTTGCACATTTTACAAGCTGAAATTATTCAGATAACATTTGCAAATGAGATAAAATTTCCAGACTGACCTTTTCTTCAGTTTTCCTGAAAATATGTGGAAAAGTAGATTTTAAAATGAAGTAACTTAAGATCTATTGAAAACTAGGAAGTGCACACCAGCTTTTTTTTTTTTTTTTGGGCAGGGGGGGAAGATTATTCTTTAACGTATTTTTACAACTGCACACAAGAATTCCATTTTTATATTAAACTCTCTGTTCCTCCTAGTCAGACTACCTTAAAATATATTCACTGTTTCTATTACTTTGCAATCAATCACAAATAGTATTTTATAAGTGATAGTTGATAAAAAAGTAAAGAAAAAATAAGGCACTACAAATTACCATATGGTTTAAGGAAGTCTGAAGGTAACTTTCTATGTTAAAAACTACAAAACTGTATGCAAGAACACTGAACAATACCATTGAAGGGAGAAAAAAGAAATTAACAAACACAGAGAAGTACATCCGTACAGCTATATAAGACGGTTGTAAAAGTGTAAAAAACCAACCTAGTATTAGACTAATCCTTGTAAATCTGCTTTGCTCAGCCTCTTTTTCATCTGCTCAACTGGGTTATAATAAAAGCTTTCATATGATGACCACACAAAAAAAAAAGCAATTTCTTTACATATGCAGGCAATCCAAGCTTAGCAGAGGACAGCACAGAAGCCATTACGGTAATATTTGTAAGATCAGCTATCAGCTCCTACAAATATTTTTTTTTAATAGATTGATCCAGTTACATACAAGACTATACAAAAAAATTCTGACTTGCCCCGAGAAGTTAGTGTTACTCTTTCACAGAATCACAGAATCGCTTGGTTGGAAAAGAGCATTATGATCATTGAATCCAACCGTACCTATCCACTACTAAACCATACAGTTGGTTGCAGCCGATTGATCCAAGCTGTCCAGACCCCTCTGTAGAGCCTTCCTACCCTCAAGCAGATAAACACTTCCACCCAGCTTAGTGTCATCTGTGAATTTACTGAGGGTGCACTCAATCCCTTTGACCAGATCATTGATAAAGATGTTAAACAGGACTGGCCCCAACACTGAGCCCTGGGGAAAATCCACTGGTGACCGGCCTCCAGCTGGATTTAACTCCATTTACCACCACTCTTTGGGCCTGGCCATCCAGCCAGTTTCTAACCCAGCAGAGAGTATGCCTGCCCAGGTCATTGGCAGCCAGTTTCTCAAGAAGAATTCTGTGGGGAACAGTGTCAAAGGCTTTACTGAAGTCCAGGTACACCACATCCACAGCCCTTCCCTCATCCACTAAGTGGGTCACCTTGTCATAGAAGTAGATCAGGTTGGTCAGGCAGGACCCGCCTTTCATAAACCCATGTTGGCTGGGCTTGATCACCTGGTTGGCCTGTGTGTGCTGTGTGATAGCACTCAAGATGACCTGTTACACGATCTTACCCAGCATGGAGGTCAGACTGACAGGCCTGAAGTTCCCCAGATCCTCCCTCCAGCCCTTCTTTATAATTCATTTCTACCTATTACAATAAAGTGAGTAGGAAAGTATAACAAAAGGAAGCAGAAGAATAAAGTGTCCGGAAATGTGAAAAGTGTAACAATTCTTTTAACAACTTTCACACATGCTTGTTTAACTTTTTTTAAATTCTTTACCTGCATTTTACCCCACCAATTAAGGATGAGCTATAACCACTTCATCTCTGGCAGAAATAGATTCCGTGGCCTCCCTAGAATCAGTGGGACACTTCCATACGTGGATTCCTTTCACATGTCTTGAAGATGGAAGTACATGATGAACAGAGAACAGACTAAAAGAAGGTAAAGAGTTCACACACATGGCTTCTGAATTTGGCCATATATCTATCTATATATATATATATATATATATTTGTGTGTGTGTGCATGAATGTGTATATATAGAGAGAGAATTATATAATATACTATATTATATATCATATATAACTTTATTTATACATGCATTATATAGTTTTAGATAAACTCTGTATGCCTTACCACCTTCATCATGAAAGTGAGAGTTATCAACAGGAAACCACAGACTGTTTGACTTTGCCAGGGAGCAAGAAATGATACATAGAAGGCAAGAGTGTTGTGAAAATCAGATAGGTTTGGCCTTCAACAGTGCAATGATCTTAGATGATTCATTCTCCACAGGGGTATTGCGACTTTCTCATTCTTGATTTTCTGGTTTACGAGTAAGAAATAATTGGCATCATCTCAACAGTCAAATAAACACATTACTTTCTCTGGTATCAGCAGTATCTTCTATCAAAATATGTATAAGACAGCATTATCAGACTGCAGCTGAACTAAGCAGTTCATTTCCTCATGGTCTTCTTTTAAAGAAGTCATCTTAGGTAATTTGGAGTATATAAACTTTTTGCTGTTTCTATTAAGTAACTTTCAAATACATACTAAGACTACACTAAATTTCTCAGACCAAATTCTCACAAAAATGTGCAGATAACAAAAAATAGTCTGTAGCTTTACTACACTAAAATATATCCCAAACACATCAGGAGGTTCTAAGAAGCCAGGCATTGATGGATAAGATTAAAGCCCACATAGTAAAATATCTGCAATATTTAAAACATTTAAACCTTTTCTAATCAAACAATGAAAGAACATGAAAATGTCTAAAGTTTCTAAATCTATAATCTACATAAAAGCAGGTTTGATTTTTTTAGCTGTCAAAGATTCTTTTGAAGGACACATGGGTTTAAAGGGATCTTTTGCTATACCCTCTGCTATACCAAACAGTCACTTCACCTAGTGTCTTTCAAAAATGCATCCAGTTCAAAACTTTGGAAACTCACTGCAGGAACACCACAAACTACTCCTTGGCATTGCTTCACTCTCTAAATTTCAGGAATAAATAAATGGCCATGCCACTATCAATAATGGATTAAAGAAGTTTCTTTTACAATAAAAACAGAGCAATGGAAAACAAAGTTTTCAAGAAGTTTTCTGCTGCGTGTCTGTCTAGAAGAAAACATGTGGAACCATGTAGACTCAAAGACTTCTGCTTTGTCAAGCGTGATGTTTGTATGGCCTCCTGCTACAAGGCTTCCAGAAATCTGTGCTTAGATTTTTGCAAGGATATTTGTATTCTGTTCTGGTTTATTCTATTACCTCTTTACAAAATGGAGGCAGAAAGCACGTATGAGTAGCACTTCAGATGACAATGGCAACACATTTCACTCTGCACTTGAGCTATGCAGAAGACCATATCCTGCTAAAAAAAGTGGTTTTTTCCATTGGAAAAAAAAGACATTTTTGTCTCTTGTCTTCAAAAAATATAGCTGAAGAGTAGAGAGAAAAGTACGGCAGAAGAGTACCGGTATTTTTGCCACTGCCTTGTGGAGTCCCATTTGCTTCTGTTCACCTTCATCAACAGATAGGAACTCTTTGAAAAAGCAAGGCTAGAATAGCAAGGTTTCAATTTTCAGCTTTTTATATTATTTTTCCCTAATGAAGCAGAGATACACACTGATTGGGCAACAGACTACAACAGATTTTATATGAACATATCTTTCCAAATATAAGTGAGCCACCATATGTACTTCCATAGCTTAGAAACAAATCAGATGTTACACTGATTATAAAACAGGTGGTGATTACAGTTTTTGTGGAAAGTCTTGACCACAAACCTTACAGGGCAGGATTTGGGTGCCTGAAAAAATTATAGAAATCCAGCTTCATGATTAGATATCTCATACTGTGCTATATTTTTAGCTCTTGAAAACAGGATGCAATGGTGAGCTATACCAGTGGTTATATATGGTGAATACATAGACTAGGTCTGTTTTATTTCCTCCCAATTGCATTGCTGCAGCTAATCACAGCCATGTGTTCTTCCACTGAATGTCCTATAAAAACACAAATGATGATGAATCTAGTCATTCAGACCAAATTTTATTTCCTATCAATTTTTCATTAAAAAATAGTCAATATATCCTGTTGAGTGAATTACTGAGTATTAATTTTTAATTTAAAAAATGAATATATCCTGAATATGGACTAAGGACCAATACAGAAAAGTACTATGATATGTCATAATCTCACATGATATGTAGTAATCCCACAACATGTCAGTTAGCTGACACCTTTGCGAAGACTGTTATCTTTCTGTCATCTTGAGATCATGGAGATCAGGGAAAGTACTGGATGACCTGAAACAGTCAAATGCTGCACCCGTTCACAAAAAGGTCAAAAGAGAGATCTCTGACACTACCACGCAAGCCTGTCTTAGTTCAGCCCCTGAAAAAAGGACTCAAGAAACGTCCTCATGGAAGCTGTTTCCAATCATAAGAAAGTGAATAGGAAAAGTCAGTGTGGATTTACAAGGGTAAATCATGTTTAATAAGTCTGATTGTTTCCTATGATGAAGCAAGTAGCTTGGTGGGTGAGGGGAGAGCCATTGCATCACTTACTTTGACTTTAACATGGTTTTTGACACAGCCTCCCACAAGTTCCTTGTTGACAAGCTGGTAAGCTACTGACTGGAGAAGCAGAACATGAGATGGGTGGGAAACTGAATGAACTGCAGAGCTCAAAACATTGTGATCAATGACACAAAGTCAAAATGGCATCTGGTAATAAGTGGAGCTCCTCAGGTTCAATACTGGGTCCAGTACTCTTAAATATCTTTATAAATTACTCAGACAACGGGACTGAAGACATCATTTGCAAATTTGTGTAAAATAATAAAATGGGAGAAGAGATGGAAGGACCACCCTATACAGAGACATTGACATTGACAGGTGTCCTGGTTTTGCTAGGATAGAGTTAATTTTCTTCTTAGTAATTAGAATAGCTGTATTTTAGTTTCAGTTCAGACTTATTATGAGAAGACCGTTGATAACAGTACTGGTGTTATTAGTTGCTGCTGGAGCTCAAGGCCATCGTGTTTGGCTGATTCACAGTTGCATTAGGACTGGGAGGGGAGAAGCACAGTGAATAGCAAAACACAGAACTGGTATTTTGGATATGCCAATGAAACATTCGAGATCATATCACATCATGTTTAGTATATTAACCAGGGCTGACTGGAAGAAGGGGCTATTCTTTCAGGGATCACTCAGGCTCTCACTCTTCTGGGGTCTGGGTTTTGGGACTGCCTCGGCTCCGGGATCGCTGCTGCAAGCAAAAAGGGTGAATCCACCCAAACCACCACAACAGGTTGGAAGACTAGGTCAACAAGAATTGCATGAAGCTTACCAAGCAAAATGTAAATTTCTTCATCAGGGGTGGAAATTCCAAGCTGCAGTAAAAGCTGGAACTATCTCATTGAGGAGTAGCTCTACTAGAAAGTCCTCAGATTCCTGGTGGGCAGCAGTTGGTTAGATTCTATGTTCTTAAAGGTCTTTTCTTTTAAAAAAGATTCTATGATTCTATGAACAAATGGTGAGCTCTAGTATCATCTAAGGCCAACCATACTCTGGACCATATCAACAGGAGTGCAGCCAGCCCATCAAAGAATGTGGTTACCCAGCTTGGCATTTTTAAGGCTATACCTGGAGTATTGTGTCACATGTTGGTCCTCCATTTCAAGAGAGACATTACAAAATTGGAGGGTCCAGTAGAGGACAGTCATCAGGATGACTAAGGAGCTGGAGAACATGACAGATGAAGAAAAGTTTGAAAAAGAAGGTTGTTCAAAGTAGACAGTGCTAAAGGGGAATCTAATGACAGTCTTTCATTGCCTAAAAAGTAGTTAAAGAGAAAGATGAATGAGCTCACTTTACAAGTGATCGTGTTGACAGGACAAGAGGCAGCAGGCATGAGTTGCTACAGGTAAAACTCTATCTGAATATAAGAAAAATACCATTCACTATGTGGGCAGTGAAGTACTGCAGTAGGTTTCCCAGAGAACTGGTGAAATCTACTTCACTGCAAGTATTCAAGACTCATCTCAACAGGGCCCAGGTTATCTCACCCAAGGCTCCACTTTCAACAGAAAGTGTGAACAGGTGATCTCCAGAGGCCCTTGCCAGCCCAGATGTTTCTGTACTCCAAGAAAATCATATAAATCAGAGGATCAGGGGAGAGATGCTTAAAATTTCACAAGTAATGCTTTCACCCTGGAGTAAGCCACGTGTTAGTTTGATTTTCCATCACTGACAAAGTAGGTGAGAAAGAATTATTAGACGTGAGAAAGTAGGTGAGAAAGAATTATTATTCTTCATGGAATTGAGGAAGTCAGGGTGAAATAGTAAAACCAAAGACACTGTCTTTAATCTCTTGGCCATCTGTAGTACTGTACTACTTATTTCAAAAACCTGTCTTGTAGACTGTAGTCATCCTACTGCTTTGTGTATGTTTTTAGGGACTTGGGGAAAACACCTTACATATATATGCAAAAATAGTAGGGACTCATAAAAATACAATTTTCAAGGTTTGCCTATTGTCCTGGGTTTGGTTAGGATAGAGTTAATTGTTCACAGGGAACTGGGAGGAGGGCAGCCAGTGCAGCTGGCCTGGGTGGGCCAGGGCAGGTGTTCCATACCATATTCCATACCATGTGACATGTTCAATATTTAAACAGGGAACTTCCGGGAGGAGGGGGCTGCTGGGTACTGTAGTCCGTGAGCCAGTCAGGTGGGGAGCTGTTTCATTCTGTTTACCACTTCTGTTGTAAATTCTTTCATTAGCACTGCTGTTGTTGTTGTTTGGTGTTGTTTCTCCCTTACTATTCCAGTAAACTGCTGGAGTCGCAGCCCCTGAGCCCCATTCATTTATATTTTCTCCTCCCCATACCACCGGAGGGTGGGAGGTGGGGCGGGCAGCAACCCTTCCTGGTTAAACCACGTCACCTATGTTTGTTCAGCCAACAAATTTCAGGAAAACATGGCTTTTGTATCAAATATTCAAAGCATCTGCCACAAAATTACAAGACATTCATTTCTGAAGTACTATAAGGTTCAAGCAAACAGACTACGGGAATTCAAACAGCTGGGACTAAGCCATATATCCATGTAGTTCACAGCTAGACAATAAAATTACTACTGAACTTGCCCAGAAATATTTTATTGTAAGCAATGTAAAGCTTATCCAGCTAAATACTTTATTTAAAGAAGGAAAAATGAGAAAAACTGCTAACTAGTCATTGTTGCCACTGTTTAATTACGAACAAAATGTGCTTTTGATTTTCAATGTACCCATGAATCATTAGGTCTTATTTTCATATAAATCAAGGTTTAGAGGTCTGGTTTTGGAAATCTGTAACAACTTGTGCCAAAAAAGCAACCAGGGTAGGTCAGCCAATATTTATATATTCCATGACAACAAGGAAAGAAAATGTGTTCTATCCAATTTAGTAGATGAAAACAAACTGGTTAGTACTATTTGCTGTGCGCTGCCTCATGTAGGTGATATTTATTAATTAACTTAAATGGAATCTCATTTAAAAAATTGAACTTTCAGTTCTATTTTTCTCATCACTTTCTCATAATGGAACTGCTTTGATAAAAAAGAACGAACAGAGCAAAATGGCACAACACTTAACCAATAAATATCAATTTACTACAGTGAAAAACAAGCAGCATATACAACTTAAGGAAAAACAAATTATGAGCAGTTTCTGTAAGCTTGATATATACTACGATCAAAGTTATAGATTATTTTATTATATATGTTCACCTAGTCTGTCCATTTTCCTTAATTTTAATTTTCTGTATTTTAAATTATGTTGTAACAGTGAATAGAATGAAGCCTGATCTTGTAAGATTAGATTCAATATATTTCTAAGCAGTCCTTCAAAAACTAAAAAAAATAATAAATGAAACAGAACCCCTGGATTGTGTGCCTGCAGTCTTAGATCAATCTTCTAAATAACGGCAGCAGTTCTATTACACAAAAGTAAAGTGACACTCCATCCATATAAAGAGGACATATTAATTTTCAGCTGATTTTTTTTGTCTCCACTTTAGGAAATTCAAGAGCTAGCAGTGTGACTTTAGTCTTACATGATTTTAAAAATATTAAATTATTTTATTGTGAGGTATCTGATAATTAGTACATTTTTTTCTTTAAAAAGCTTTTGTAGAATTGTATTTTGCTCATTCCAAATAGAAGAGAAAATCCTGTAGGACAATTTGCAGGAGAGATATATCACCCACAAAGATTAGAAATATAAAGATAAAATTTCATTGGAAGCTTTCAGGATTTAGTTGTGGCAATAAATTATTGTATTTTGACATACTTAGTAGGTGCAAAATTTGAAGAAGGACATTGTTTTATATAATTTTGCATTTAATTATTTTTGAAAGTTCAGCTTCAAGTATTTTAAAAAGCTGTAAATAAAGCAATCAAAACGCAAGACACTGAAACTCAGTAGCCTGTGCTAGGTGAATCTTCCAGTTTTGTGGCCCAATGTTCAGTTTGAAATTAATATCAGAGCAGTTGAAATTCACTGAGATCACTGTAAAAAATCACCAATATGTTTAAAATTCACCAACAAATCCAAAGAAAGGCATGTTTCCCAGCAGTGTGTGCACAAGGCTGGACAGAATGACAAAGACCATTCTTCTGCAATACATGAAGCTATGCAAAAATCAGGTGCTTCATCACACATGCGTACACACAAACTGCCAAATAGAGTTCAGCATTTCCCAGTTAAGGTAATACAAAGCACCAGTGTTTCCAAACCTAAAAAAAAAGAAAAAAAAAAGAAAAAAAAAAGAAAAAAAATACAAACAGCTTGCTACCATTTATCTCCGGTTAGTGGTAGAAGGTGCAATCATAGGCAGAAGAGCTCTTTGACAGCACCATCTGGAGGAAAGGAGTAGATAAGAGCAAGGAGATGAGAGTGTGGTGGTATTTATTAAATAGAGACTTCTTTACAATCCCAAAATCCTAGCTATGACCATGGTAGTGGGACTCCGTGGTCACCATACACATTTCTTATGTCTTCACTATCCTTTAGTCCAGTTTAGACTCTCTGACCATTTCCCATTTTTTTAAACTTTAAATTTATGTAAGACATAATTTTCTTCCAAACAGTGAAATTTTATGTGGAACAAGCCTGTGGTTGCACATACTCTTTGGGGCCTGCCGTGATTTTGGACCTCTTGGGATTAACAACTCCAGAACAGGGAAATTTCCATCACAAAACTAGTGGGGGACTTCTGTTAAAAACTCTCCAGATTCCAGAAATTAATGTAGAATCCATACTTTCACCAGAATTGCTGTGCAAGATAAAAAAAGATGCAAAATATAGAAAGTATTTAGGATTTATTAGAGCAAATATACAGAAAAAATTGCTGGATATTAGAAACTAAATTTAATAATCACTTGCAGCCTGAAGAACCCACCAGAGGATGTGTGGTAGCATTACCACACTGTGAAGGTTCACTTCAGAAATGTGTCCAGTCCAGAAACAGATGTATACGTGACTCAGTCTTCGATTTTTCTCTGTGCTGAATTGTTTATTAAAATCTAGAAAGTTTATTTCCAGTAAAATTTTTACTAAATGGTTTGTCAGCCACCACATTCAGAGTATTTTTTCTCTCTTAACTTCCCAACTAATAATTTGCAATTAAGTTTTTGCATTATATTATCTACAGTAAATGAGATGTTTCTTTTATGATTTTTTTGAAATAAACATCAACTCTTTTTTTTTTACCTAGTTCATGCACTACCTACCCATTTAAAATTATTTTGTTATCTTTTTTTTAATGTCATGAGTTAGCTTGCAGCCACTTACATCAGAAGTTCTTCATAAATGACAATATATAAATTGTCACAGGATCTCAACATTCATGTGATTAATATATATTTGTGCTTTGGTAAAATCTAATCATGATAACAGATTTCATGGTGATTTCTTTAGATACCTCTGTTTATAGGGCTACCGGTAGTTATCATAGTGTGTACACTGAACTGATGGGATATCCTTAAGATCCTTCCAAGTTTGTCTCAATATTCACTATTTACCCACTAAATAACCTTATCATTTTTATGTACATGAAGATGTACAGAAGTACATGAAAATACATAGTTTTTCTGTTACTCTTAGTTTCACATAGAATCATATAATTTAGGGACAGAAGGAACTTCCAGGTCCAGCACGACCTCCTCTGTATTGCTGACCACAGCACTCCTTCCAATAACTCTGAAAACAAGTAATTGGTGAATAAATCTGCCAGAAAGATATCTAAAGAGAAACTGAGCATATGATAAAAAATTGTATATGTATACAATGGTAAAATATGTATTTCCTAAACTCTATTTTCAGGTTAATATATCTATGAACAATTTCCAAATACTGGGTTTTGTTTCTCTGCATTATGAGACCTGCTCAGTTAAACTCAGAATAATGTAATTATATAACATTTTTTTCTTGGTTTTTTTTTTAACAACCTTCTCTAAAGTGTAGATGTCACTGCAGCCTCCTGAAAGGCTCTCCTGGAGTGAAATTCCCAAGGTAACAGTCTCATTCAAATCCATAAGAAACTGAAAACTGCAGTAAAACATAGTAAATCTGTCACTCAGTCTGAGAGTCTGAAACAAACAGGCTACAATTTAGTTTCAATGAAGAAAAACTTTTAGCTAAAATTTAGGAAAAAAATAGATATGCTCTTCTTTTTTTCACATAAACTACCACAGTCCTAAATTTCAATTCATTCCTACACATATGAAACACTTTCAGGTTTGTTGATGGGTGATATACTCCCTTGTTATTATACCAGACAATTCTTTCACTAGCCTCAAAATGAGATTTGCTTCTAAAACCACTATGAAGTCTAGTTCCTGTTTTCCTGCTCAGCTATTTTATCTCCTAGTTGAAACTGAGGACTAATTCACTATCTTAAGGCGTTCGCACAGCGGCACCAGACAATTTATTGGAAGAAATCCTTCTGAGATGTTAATTAAGGTTTCTAAAGTGCATTGTCTTTGCCTGAAGGTATGACATTAATATTTATATCAAGACTACATCTACTTTTCCTCAAATTTAAAGAGGTACAACTATTAAAACATATATATTTCTCTCCTTAGGAGCATTCTACATGGAATCTGCTGAGAATTTATCAGAGGTGAGAAGCAACCTGATGCCTGCTTCATAACTAAAAGAGTCCGAATCATCTGTTCCCATAGATCACAAGAATTTCAAAAGTAATCGTTTATAGTTCTACAACTAAATAAGATTGGAATTTAAAAACAAAATCCCATTCCTTAATATTTGTTTGATATTTAGAAATAAGAAAGAGAGTCTAGGTGATCAAGGGTTTAAATTAGCCTAGTAAAAAGATACCATCTTTTCCTTATAACAATTCCTTTGGAGTTTTTAAATATAACTCAAGATAGAGATCATTGTAGGCAGCAAGCTACCAAAATGGCTGTCAAGGTGTTATTGGAAGGAACATATACTTCAGAATGACTTCTTTAATCCAAGTGATCAGAGTAAATTAGCACTCTACCTAACTGTCAAAAAGGCTCTATCATGGCATATTATAGCAGTAGTGATGGTTCATGTTAGCTAATGTACACTGGAAGGTATTTCAAGGGGAGAAGTCTCATACTGCCTTTAAAACACATATCCTACTCCTGAGTTTACCACACTCTGCAAATCATGAGTGTTATTCCAAGTTAATGCCATTCAGACTGTTCCTTGAACCACTTTTTCACTGTCATTTAAAACTTAAGTACAAAATTTGAAATCAATTAAACTGCAGTCAGTATTTAATTCCAAAACCAGTACAATTGCATGGCCCTACGTTGTGGAGTGGGCTGTTTAGTGAAGACTGTAATAAGGGAGATGTCGTGTTGTTTAAAGAGAATTCTGAGCCGTAGTTTAAAACTACATGAATGTTAAACTAACATTTAACCAAGGGAGGAATGTGGGAGGGCAGGATAGTACCTGCAGTTTCTTTTAGGATTTTAGCACCAACTGTCAGAGAGTAACACTGCTCCAGGCGTCTTTGCAGACTGTTTACTCTGACCTGTCAAGTTACATACCACCTGACATGAAAGCACTGCAATAAAAAAGGGGCTAAAAACTGTCTTTGTCATTGCCTACAATCATCTGTCATGTGACTATCACCCTAAAGATGGCTGTCCCTTGCACTGGACTGTACTTAGCCTCTGAAATTGCCCCTATTCCACATCAGGACAGAAAGTGAAAGAAGAATCTCACATACCCCACCTGGGCCTTTTCCTACCCAGGGACAACCTGGTGGGCTCAGGAGTATCAGACTGTATGACTTGGCCATGCCCAGGCACAAAGGAGCATGCTGCAAGTCAGACCATACCTCCCACCTCCCTGCAGGATTTTCAACCCTTGAGTGGGCTCCTATGTACACACTGAAGGCATTATTGGGTTAAACTACAACTACTACTTTTAGCTATTTACTTTAAGCCTCTCAACTACTTCTCAAACAATATGTGACAAATTATTAAATTTGCTGTGGAATCTGTCATCAAAGACACCATCTGATTTATATTAGGGTTTGCCTAGGTGCAACCCATAAACACAGAAGAAGCTTTAATCTGCACTTCAGCCTTCAGTGAGAGCATGAAAATAGAACAGTTTCTATTTTGAGAGTATCAAACACTGTTTAAATGCCACCATCAGTAAAAGCATATACTTGTCATCTCTGTTTCATAGTCGCTGCTCGGAAAGTCCATAACAAGAGTAGAGCTTGTTATCAGCACATCTGCAACACATATAATGTGTTGTTTTACCTGTTCAGAATTCCACTGGAGTTCACACACAGCTTGAAGGGAGTCACAAGGAGGTCTTTTTGCTTTGTCAGCTGCAATAAAGCAAGAAAACCAAGCCCCCTCTAAACCAAACAAACTTGAATGAAAAAACACCCTTCCTCTGAATAAAACAAAAAATCTTTTCATTTCCTCAGAAAACACAGAGGGTTTCGCTCTTGAAAAACAGGGCACGGCATGAACAATATCTTGGAAATGCCTACTTGATTAATATAATCTCATTTTGAATGACTAAAAAAAAATGTATTAAAGGAAGAATATGGGGAAAATTTAAATTTTCACTCATTTCTTTATAAGAAAACAATTACTTTCATTCATAGCAATAGCTACTGTAGTATTCTTCTGTTGGGAAAAAACTCACTGGGAATAAACTTTTAAAAAGCAATCAGATCCTGCTGGGTAGCTAAATGAATCAACCTGTCTAAACTATTTTTTTTACTAGAAATATATCTGCATTCCAGCATCTTGAAACTATTGTGAAAACACATATACACAAAGTAAAATTAATCCCCAGGGGACCATAATGGTTGCTGTTAATAATACTCATCTGAACTTAAGGCCTCAAGTGTTGAATATCTGTCAAATAAAGAAGAGAGACAGCCAGCAGGGACAGGACAAAACAAAGGGACCATTTTCAGCTTCAACAGGTACAACTTGTAAATGTGAAATAGGTTGTTAGAAAAATAAATTATTTCCTGCCCTCCTCTAATTTTTCACAATCTGTGTGGCACAGCCCTCACCATTGACACAATTGACATAGTCTTTGCATCTGCATTCATTTACCATGACCTAGTTGATAAACCAATCCCAGTCTCTTTAATAGCTTAATGCCAGAAGCACTTCATATAATGTAAAACATTTCAACCTCCCTAACCCTACCTCATATTAAAAGGGTAAAAACCTGGTCAGAGTAATGGCTTACCTAGCAACAACAACAAAGGTGTTTATGAAATTCCTTCTTGTTTCTAAATTTCTGTTTAAAATAACAACAAGCCTAGCTCCAAAGCTAACCTCTAAGGAACATATGCAGTAAAGCTCATTTCTCCCCAGTGTGTCATAATATCTTCAGTAAAATTACATTTAACAATAAATCTGACCACTGCTGCAACGCACTCATGTTCTGGAATTTTTCTGTGTTGTCACTGTAATTAATGACATTTGAAAACCTTAAAATACTCTGAGCATAAAATAAAGCAATGTTTCATACCTGGTATGTTGTTAGCACAACTGACCACTGGAAAACCAATGGGCTTTTTCAGCAGTTGGCATATGTTTTATATGCCATGGGATGATGATATTGAGGGTGAAGTGAAGGACCCAGTTCTTCCAGTGTCCCCAGCCAGCACCCAGGCAAACAAGACATCCTGGACAGGGATAAAAGGCAGGCATATGTAGTTAGTTTGCATGAGTTATTGGGATGATGACAGAAAGCTGGAGATTATCATTGTATAGATCAACACACTTGCTCTATATTATGTGGGTAGGAAGCAACTCATTAAACCACAGAGAAAATATGGTTCTCAAAGTCCCCTGCTATATCCTTCACAGAGGCATCACCTGAATCCAAAATAGATCTTCAACCTTTTTTTTCATTATGGACAACTCATGTGCCTCCAGTTGTTTATGTGATGAGGAAAACTAAATTTAGACCCTGAAAACTGTGTTCCTTTAAGCAAAGTCCTTATTTCTTCCTTATGTATTTTTATAATGTATAGGAAGATAGGCTCTAAATATTGCTGACGCTTCTGGGTGTCATTGCAGTACAAATGAGGTAATAGTGAGGCGATTACTCTTGGAGTGGGGTGAGTGGGCAAAGTCTTTGTATTGCAAGTGCAAGCACCAAACAAACATACAGGGAAAAAAGATAATTTTTCAGCATTTCTTCTACTACTTTTATGGGTGTACAATAAGTTTTAAGCTTCTGCATATAATTTCTCGA
Organism: Antrostomus carolinensis; assembly: GCF_000700745.2. Classification (NCBI taxonomy): domain Eukaryota; kingdom Metazoa; phylum Chordata; class Aves; order Caprimulgiformes; family Caprimulgidae; genus Antrostomus; species Antrostomus carolinensis. The sequence goes on along the minus strand of NW_010310061.1, from coordinate 4,039 downwards.
CATCGGAGAATATCAAATTGCATTTTTCCTCCTCCATGGGAAAGTAATCTGGCCTGACTGTTACTGAGCACAAACCCATTTTCCTGTCTGTCAGTTGAGCTATTCCCAGGCAGAATTAAGGCTCTGCCCTGTTCTTGCCCACTTGCAGTGAGAAGGTGAGCAGAGTCAAAGCCCATGTCCTCCACATACACATATTCTATGAATTGTGATGTCTGCTTAGGGCAAAAAAAAAACAGTTTGTGAGTCATCGTTCCTGTACATGTCCATGCAAAACAAGATACAATCTTTGGCTGAGGCTTAAATACTGCTCAAAGTCAGAGAACTGAGATGAACAATAATGTTTGGTCAGAAGGGAAGTCTTCTGCAGAAATATCATATGAGCTGCTGTCCATGAATTTTTGTACATTAGAATTGGAACAATCCAAAGAAACTTTTTTTTTTTTACATCAAATCTGTAAACAGTAGTAATGTATTTTCCATCTCCTGCATGTCATTGGAGCATATAGCCAGAGTTATACCTCTGCTGAAATCTGAACTAGTGAAAAACAGTAATTATTATTATGGTCTCTGACATAGCTCAGAAAGTTCTCAGGCAGTCGTATGTTTGCATAAGCACACAAATCCTTTCCCCATGCAGTAACAGCTTTCTTAAAAACAGGAATAAAGAATGCAGTGTGTCATTATTATGAACCCTGCAGATAACAAGTCTTAGCCATAACAATGGTGGGACATAGTCAGTAAAACTAACCAAGAATATGATCAGCATAAACTTATCAAGTTCCATGTCATAAAAAGTCACATGGGGCAGACAGGAATTGTGAGCTGAGATTTCTTACAGTGTAATTTTTAACTACAAATTGTGAACATATCACGCAGCTTTGCCTGTCTCAGATATACAGATGTGCTAAAAGGGAAAAACAAACAAAACCCTTTCATTCTCCATCAGTAGACAGTTTTTTACACATAAAAATACATAATATTTCAAAATCTGGATCACTGATATACTATAAGATACTAAGTATATCAGGCATGCCCTTTTTACCATATCTCTGGATGTAATTAAAGCTGTCATGGTTTGAATGAGCATGTTTTGATCAAAGCTAAGCAAAACAATGCCAGCTTTTTAAGCATGAAGAGATAGGCACTTTATGAAATACAAAAAGACATGGGTAAAAGATATTCTATGAGATGAAAATAGATTTTTATGAAGGCTGATTTCAACCTATTTCTCTAATGAGCTAGGTCACTTACTGCAAACAAGCAGAAGCTAAAATTCTTTGAATTTTTATAGTTGACATACAAAAATTTATTTGAAAACAAGGAAAAATATCTTCCTAGTCTTCAGAAAACAGAAAAGTACAGATCAAGTGCAGATTTTAATGGGCAAGAGAAGGAAAGAGATCGTTAACAATGTGTTTACATCACTGAAGGATTTCAGATATTTTCATGAAGCTCAGTGAAGGCTGATTGTGAAGTCCATTGTACACAATGGAAAGAGAGCAATGGACTTTGGCTCAAGTTCCCTCAGAACACCTGACCCTCCAGAAATTTTGGGGGTTTGGATCTTTTAACGTTTGTTCTTTTTCAATGTCCTGTGGGACATTGGGTATAACAAGATTGTCTTACCTCAGATGCAATGTAACATTCCATTAGATGTTCTGTGCATCTTTCACATATTAAAAATGTACAAGAAAAGCAAGAGAAAAACCTTTCCTTTTTGGTTTAACCTGAATTAAAATGGTATAAAGATTTCTTCTCTTCATCAACAATATTCCAGTTATGGTATGGAAACTAACATACACACACTATGACCATTGTCATGACACCTGTTCATTTAAAATATGTTGTTCAAAACGTTTACAAGTTCTAATGTCTAGTCCATTTTTTTAAAACTTTGAATTAGAGAAGAGAGTGACAGATCAAGACAGCCTTAAGACCAGGCACCTCTTTGATTCAGCACAGGGTCTGGACTTCAGGAAAACACAAACTGCTAAAGATGCATGGACCACATATCTATGCAACAGATCCACACCTGGGGAGGGTCAGGGAGGCCTCCCTGCCAGGTCCACGCTCATATCTAGGGCAGGTCTTCAAGGCAAGTGCAGGAAACAGGGCTTAGCAAGAACAGTAATGAAGGCAAATCATTAATTTTTCTTAGTGTCTGTTGAAGGCCAATTGCACATGTTACCACGTTTTGGTATAAAAGGATAGTACTTACCAACACCACTTAACCCTCCCCCCCTCAAAATTAATCTACCAGATAAACCCAGTTTTACTGGGGCAACTCAGCAGATTACCACACTCTTTAGTATCTTCTGCAGGTGGCCAGATGGGCCAGCTGGCTCTCCAATGGTGCCAGTGGGTTTGTGCTCCATCCTGCTTTTTCAGGGAGCCAACTGGTGGGCCTCTGCAAATTCCCTGCAAAGCACAGAGACATGGCAGCAGCTTCCACACAGGGCCGTGCGGGCTGTATCACACCAGTACTTGAGTGCTTTTAATTTTTCTACAGTTGGGAGCACCAGCTACTGTGGGATGCCAGCAGAGTTAGCTTGTTCCAATGCCTCTCCTCAAGAAAGCTTGCTGCAATTATTAAAATTAAGCAAATGAGGAAGTGGCTGTCTCTCCCTTCAGGAATATTTATCAAAATGAAAATTACTCAAATGGTATCCCAAGATTCAGCGCAGGAGGGAAGAGGGTCTTATTTTAGCAATACAGGTTCATCTACATTGAAACAAGATTAAGATTTGACGTATGGTCTTTTATTTGTGCATGATTTATCTACAGGAACAGATTAATGTGTTGGCGGCACAGCACCCATCAGCAGAACTGAAGAAGCCCACAGCAGTGTACCTGCCTCCAGGCATAGCTGGGAAAGCCATGGATTTGTGCAGAAGAATCAAATCTGTCAAATAGGCAAAAGAAATTCTATCCTTGGACTCATTAGTAAGCTGACATTATCCACAGTTATTTTTGTTAACTGAAAATAAGTTTAGGTAAGCATATAAGAGATGAGTGCACTTCAGCTTTGTGGAAAAGTACAAATGAATTACAATGATGCCAATACCCCAGTATCTGTCTTGCTGGCTGGTCACAGTGTACATTTTTATCCACTCAGTAAAGCAGTTGTCATTTAAGCACATTTTCTTCTCACGGTCTCCGAGCATGACACATAATGTGATTTTCTGCCCTGTGAAAAGGACACAATGGGACAAAGGGTGCATTCAGGGGTTTCAGATGTCAGGATGACAAAATCATTTGCTGGTCTCAAAGGCCAGAGAAGGTGTTTCTGCTGTAAAGATTTCCTGAGCACTAACACCTGCTCTTCAGCATGGCAGCTTGGAAAGGAAAACAAGCAGTGTCTGAGGAGACACATTCTACTACACCCCATCTCTTTATGACAACTGTACATCAGCAGCTTTAATGTGTCCCTTTGTCTTTATTAACTAAGGCACCTAATGTTTTCAGTGAAATGCTGTGATTGGTAAAATGTTTTCTTTAAGTGCTTCTTTGGAGCTCCGAAATTGGAAATGAGCTCAGTCATTTAATCTGCATCCCACCCGGACCATCATGATTCCTCATCTTGGGAATACTCTTCCAGTAACTCAGACCTGTTGATGTCACATCAAATTGCAATGAAGTTAGGCACATTCAAATGTTTTTTCCAGTGATATTTTCATTTATGTGCTTCCTAATTTATCGAGAAGGTGGTGAAACTCCACATGAAGTTCTTCATTCTAAAACTGGTGAAATGATAGGAAATTAATGGCAGATGGTTAAAGCAATTAAGCTTATGATGTAAATAATTTGATCCCCTAATTACAGCTGGATAAAACAAACATTTCAGTACTACTAGCTGTGAGTTCATACAAGCCTCTCTACTTTCCCCTCTCAGTCATTGTAGATGAATTCATGTTGCAGGGTAAATCAGATAAGGAGCTCACACAACGGTATTAATCTGGCTTTGATGACAGTCTGTATGTAGTCCTCTTAATTCACAGAATCATAGAATGGTAGGGGTTGAAGATCATCTAGTCCAACC